>NC_064809.1:10629022-10806980 GCF_023721935.1 Panthera uncia | reverse complement strand
CCCCCCCCCCCCCCCCCCCCCCCCCCCCCCCCCACATGCACAGCCTCCCTCATGGGCAACATCCCCACCACAGTGGTGCATGTGTTACAGGTAACACGTGTAATAACATATCATTATCACCCAAACACAAAAGTTTTTAACTGGGGAAAAAAAAAATTGAAGGATTAGTTTTGTTCTTTTTTTCCATATGTAACATATTAAATGGGGGATGGGGCGGTGCTGGTTAGAATACTGATTGGAAGAAGAATAGTAAAACTGTTTCTTAACTTTTTATAACATCCTTCAGAATCTAAGTTAAAATACATTGAAAATTAGGGTATTATTGTGAAAAGGGTAGTTGGGGTCATCCTATGGTGAGAACACCTTACAAGGGGCCCCTGTGGTACTTTGAAAATATAAAAACCTTGGTTGATCTCAAAGACGTTCTTACCTTAAGGTAAATTTTACTTTATATTTTTTGAAGAATAGTGTTGAAATATTTGAAATATGTCAAAAAATATAGGGAAAAAAATATATATATAATGCTCATTTTAGATGCCTCCTACCCAGTTTTGTCAGTTAAAATTTTTCAGAAGGTATCTTCTCATGTATAGAGTTGAAGTCCCGAGTGAGGAATAGTTTCTAAAATATTAGTCACCTCAATAATTCTTACAGTTTTAAGGATTTGAAAAATTTGTGTGATTTTTACCATGGTCTAGGTTTTTCGTATCATCATGCAAGTTTGACTTACTTGAAGGGTTCTGATATTTGTTTCTCTTTGAGAAGTGGGTGTAGGACCTCATCCTCTCATGTGAGATAATGTACTGAGAGCCATGGGAGAGACAAATATGAACCCAGGGTCTGTGGTCTTCACGGTCACATTAGTGGGGAGCAGCCAGGGCTCAAAGAATTCTAATGTGAAGGAGAGTAGGTGTGGGGCCTTAGGAAAAGTACAAAGAACTGTGACAGTGGAGGCAGTAACCATGGTTGGAGATCAGATAAAACTCTGGAAGAAATGGAACTTGTGACAGACTTTGAAGTTTGGCTTGGGTTTTGACAAGAGACGACGTGGACCTTCCAAGTAGAGACAATGGCATGAAAAAAGATATTGAAGCTGGAAATGATTGAGTATATTTGGAGAGGAAGTAAGGATCAAATAATTCATTTTGTCTTTTTAGAAGATGTAATAAATAGGAGAGTAGGGGAAATTGGTTTGGACTATCTTGCTATAAACCGTGAATGCCATTTAATTGAAGTTTGTATAACATGGATGCATAGCTGTGATCAATAAGTAGCTTACTGTTACTCTGGTTACTTTCTGTTAAAGTTTACTCTAGTCAGTGACGTACAGCATAAAGTAAAGTGGAAATATGGTGTGGACTGGCTGGGTTTCTGTTTTAGTAATGTTAAGAGGTCTGTTATAGGAGCAGTAACAAGAATGAAAAGAAAGGGATATGGTCTCACATACAGATAATCAAGAATGAATAAATCAGATTTGGTGACTGACTAAATAGTTGAACTTCAAAAGAAAGAAAATGCCCTTGTATTTGGTAGAGGTATTTTGTGGATAAAAAATTATAGGACAGTTTCCACCAGTAACTGGTTTGAACTTAAGGAATCTCTCACTGCCTTTCATTCTTACCAGCATGATAGAAAATTAATCTTCCCATGGGGCGCCTGGGTGGCTCAGCTGGTTAAGCATCCGACTTCAGCTCAGGTCATGAACACAAGGTTTGTGAGTTCGGACCCTGCTGTGCTGACAGGTCAGAGCCTGGAGCCTGCTTTGAATCCTGTGTCTCCATCCCTCTCTGCCCCTCCCCTCCCCTTCTCATGCTCTGTCTCTCTGTCTCAAAAGTAAATAAACACTAAAAATAAATAAATAAATACTAATAGTCTTCCCAAACTGCACCACCCTGAAATCTCTAACTTCAATATTTCTCTGTCCTTGCAGCTTACTTTTTCAGATCCCTTCATTGCCCCTCTTACTGTGCTTCTCTGAGACCTCTAGTCCATTGTGTGGCTCCCTTAATTTTGTTTTTTTCCATTCCATTAGTCTCCACCTGCTTTCATTTACCTTTTTTTCTAGATTGCATTCAGGTATTCATCTTTAGTATTTCTCTTGTACATTCTTTCTCTTTCTGTCTTTCATTTATATATGCCTGTCAAGTTCAACCTTGGCTGAACTCAGTCATCCAACATACTGGTTTCTGTATCCAAACTGTTATGCTCTCCTAGATATAGAAGGTCAGTTAGATAGCTTGAGAACTTGATAAATTCGTGGTCACCAACCTCAACCAGGTCCCCAACAGTGAATGGAAACTTGACAACATCTTTGTCCTCAGCTAACTCTCCCATACTCCAAACACATTTTCATTCTTTCTCCAGTTTCATTCGGCTTCCCAGCTTAGCAGATAATCATGTGCACTCTAGTACTTCATAGAGAAGATAGAAGCCATCACATAGAACTCCTTCAACATTGTGCCCCTTCTGATTTATAAATCTACCTGTCTTAGGGCTTCTAAAACGTTTCTTCCCTGGGTGATAAGGTGAACTTTTATACCTTCTGTTAAAGGCCAGTTCATCTTACTGCTCTGAATCTTGTCGCCCTCTTTCTTTCGAACCCTATTACAGTCCATCATCCATCCTTTTTTGATTTCTTTGGTATCAAACTCTCGGTCTCTCTGTCCTTTTCTCTACTGGATCTGTAATCTCAGCATTCAAATATATTCTCATCTTTAAAAAACAAAACAGATCAAACAAGTTGTGAATACTCTGACACCTCCTGGGTCTCTCATCTCTTTCCATCTATCTTTTTTTAAGCAGTCCTTTTGAAAGAATTGGCTATGTGCAGATTCTTTACTTTCTTACTTCCTCCTTTAGTCTGCTCCAATCTGGCTTCAACCTCTCCTCTACCCTGAAACTGTTTTTGCCAAAGTTACCATCATTTTCATGTTGCTGTGTCTCATGAGCAGTTTCTAGTCTTTGTCTCATTTGATTTCTCAAACCATGCAGCACAGTTTACTATTTCCTTTGTGGGGCATTTCCTTTCCATGGCTTCTGTGGCACTAACCCTTCCTGGCTTTTCTTACTGTTTATCTTCAGCTTCCACTTTCATTTGCCCTTTTAAGTGTCAGTGTTTTTCAGGGTCAGATAGAAGAGGAGGGAGCAGTCGCTTTAGTAATCTAGTTAATTCAACCTTTTAAATATATCTCAGATTGGTTTTATCCTTACAGCTACTGTTCTCACCTCAGGTGCCATCACCTCTGAACGTGGGCCACTATGTGATACTTCCTCCCTGGCTGCCCTGGATACGCTTTTGCTGCCTTGTATACATTCTAAAAAATTAATTTCACTCTAATGTCTTCTAATGGATTTGCGTTTATTTGGAATATAATGTAAACTTAACATGGTCTCTTGAGCCCTGCATAGTTTGGTTTAGGTCTTCCTTTCCACTATCTGATACCACATTACTCTTACTTTTTTCTTTTCAGTGTCTGCAACAGACCATTTCTCTTGCTTCATGGCCTTCATTCATTGTTCTGTTTTCTGCTTGGGGTCCTCTCCTCCCCTTCCCATACCCCTCTGAGTCTCTCATGTAAATCGGCTTAATTTCCTTGGGTAGATTGTACATTTCTTGAGTGCAAGGGTCACATTTTAAGCTTTTCGTGAATATTCAGCAGCTTGGCATAGTTTTGAATACATAGTAGCTCATTTGGCTTTTGATAGGCAGATGTTAGAGATCGCTGGGGAGTGAGTGTGAGTGTATGCTCCATGTGGGCAGGGTTTTCATCTGGTACAAAGTTGTATCCTTATTGTTTAGAACAGTAGTTAGCATGTAGTAGGAATTTAAGTGTTAGTTGAAAAGGTTAATGAATGAGAAAAGTCTGCCTCCAATAGAGGCAGCAAAACCAGTCCTTACTAGTTAAAGCTTTGATTCTTCCGAATATGGTGTGGTGTCATTTATCAGTGAAACATTTCTGCTTTCGATGCAGAAATTATGAGATTAGAAGATGAGGGTGAGAAATATAATAATTTTAGTCAACACTATAAGTCTACCACTCTTAAGCATAAAGTCTTGAATTTAGGATTGTTTGGTTTTTTATTTATGAAAATGTTCAAACACAAAAGCAAGGCTAGTATAGTGAACTGGTGGTTACCTATCACCTGGAAATAATGATCAACATTATGGCAATCTTGTTGAAATTGGGTTTAGTTCCTCTTTCTTTTTTATCTTTTTTATTGAGCCTTATTACCAACTGCTAGCCATTTTGCTTGTTTCTTCTAACCCCTGACATCTAAATCATAAGGATGTTTCCCTGATTGGTCTTTTCACATCTAATCTTTCCTTTCTTTCTAATTTATCTTGTATATTGTTGGTAAGTTAGTTTTCACAGCACTTCACATTTAATTTTTTTTTAATGTGTACTTATTTTTGAGAGAGAAACAGAGTGCATGTGGGGGAGGGGCAAAGAGAGAGGGAGACACAGAATCTGGAGCAGGCTGTCAGCACAGAGTCTGACACAGGGCTGGAACTCACAGACCGTGAGATCATGGCCTAAGCCAGAGTCGGACACTTAACCACCTGAGCCTCCCAGGCGCCCCTTCATATCGCCTCAGGTTTCTATGTTACCTCCTGGGGGTGCCTAGGTGATTTAGTTTGTTGAGTGTCTGACTTTGGCTCAGGTCATGATCTTACGGTTTATGAGTTTGAGCCCCACAATGGGCTTGCTGCTATCAGCGCAGAGCCAGCTTTGGATCCTTTGGCCCCTCTCTCTCTGCCCCTCCCTTACTTACACTCTCATAAAAATAAACATTAAAAATTTGTTTAAATGTTATCTTCTGCTCATGATTGAGTAAAGCTCATACTGCATAAAAGAGAAAGTCTGAACTTGTCATGGTGGAGTTTGGGACCCATCTTAATCTGAGTCCACTTTATCTAATCAACTTTATTTTCTTCTCATCTTTACTACAATTCTTCACACCGTGTACGTCTCCTTCCTTCCTTCCTTCCTTCCATCCCTTCAGTAAATAGATGGCATATTGAATCAAAGAAGTTATGGTTTTTGTTCTCAATGAGTATACTACATTTTACACAATCTGAGTATATTAAATATACGCTCAGATTTGTTACCAGGTATATATATAGGTTCCAGAACAAATGATGCAGATTTTATGAATCCTTACCTATTTTTTGTGTCAGGATTTCAGTATGACTTTTAATTCAGAGATACTGATTCTTTGTTTTCAAATAGAGGCAAAAGAACCTAAAGATAATAAGGAGGTATCGAATCCTGAAGATTTGGAACTTGAGTTGGAGAACCTAGAAATTAATGATGATACCTTGGAATTAGAAGGTGGAGATGAAGCTGAGGATCTTACAAAGAAACTTCTTGATGAGCAAGGTAAGCGCTATATTGCTAACAATTTAATTAAAAAAAATTTTTTTTAATGTTTATGTTATTTTTGAGAGAGAGAAACCGCATGAGCAGGGGAGAGGCAGAGAGAGAGGGAGACACAGAATCCGAAGCAGGCTCCAGGCTCTGAGCTGTCAGCAGAGAGCCTAATGTGGGGCTTGAACTCACAAACCATGAGATCATGACCTGAGCTGAAGTCGGATGCTTAACGAACTGAGTGACCCAGGCACCCCACTAACGATTTAATTTTTAACTAAGCTTTATACACAGAACCCCTCGTTAAGAATATAGATCTTTACTCTGTAATTCCTTTTTTTCTTGTTGTTTCTAGGCCTTCACTTTTTTGGATTTTAGGATTTAGAACAGAAACACCACATGTCCCATATAATGTGACTATATGCTTTAATGATCATCTACATTCTAAATATCTTCTTAATAGATATTTCTTACACTTCTTTACTTGGTAGTTTGTCCTGAATTTACTTTAATTCTGTGGTATAATCTTTACAGTCCTTTTTTTTATTGTTTTGTTTTTTTGTTTTTTAAAAATTTTTTCTTAATCTTTATTTTTGAGAGAGAGAGAGAGAGAGATAGACTGCAAGTGGGGTAGGAGCAGAGAGAGAGGGAGACATAGAATCAGAAGCAGGCTCCAGGCTCTGAGCTGTCAGCACAGAGCCCCATGTGGGGCTTGAACCTCCTGAACAGCGAGCCCAGGACCCGAGCTGAAGTCGGACGCTCAACCGACTGAGCCACCCAGGTGCCCCTAATCTTTACAGTCTTAACATAAAGGTATTTAAAAGTTACTCTAAAATGGCTGAATTATAAAAAGACAACTAATATATTAGTTGATCTGTTATACTTATATCTGTCTTTATAATTGAGTAATGTTTTATATTTAATAATAAAAATGTTATACTATTAATTGTTTCCTAAATACTTCTATTGAGTTTATTAGTTAGGACATTTTTAATTGAAGTATAATTAACATATGGTGTTACATGGTTTTCAGGTGTACAATGTAATAATTCAGTGATTCTGTATATTACTCAGTGTTCATCACAATAAATGTACTCTTAATCCCCTTTATCTGTTTCATCTGCCTCCCCATCTACCTCCCCTCTGGCAACCACCAGACAGCAATTCTCTGTATTTGAGAGTCTTTTTTTTGTTTGTCTCTTTTGTCTTTGTTCATTTGTTTCTTAAATTGTACATATGAGTGAAATCCCAAGGTATTTATTTGTCTTTCTCTGTCTAATTTCATTTAGCATAATACTCTCTGGGTCCATCCATGTTGTTGCACATGGCAAGATCTCATTCTTTTTTAAGGCTGATAATATTCCATGTTATATGTGTACCACATCTTCGTTATCCATTTATTAGGATTTTTTTAATTAGAAGGATACCTTCTGTCAGTATTGCGTGCATATTTATGTATTGGCTTCGTTGTTTGCTCCTGCAGATTTTCTTTTCTCTATATCCTGAAAGGGACAGTGGGCATGGCTGGAGGCTGCTCTAGGCCCAAATCCTTCCTACCAGTGACATCAGAGGTTCTCCTTTCTCACTGTCAGTACTTAAGTGTCATGGAAGGATCTGGCTCTGTGTCATGACTGCCTGTGGCTGAGAGGAAGGTGGTGTGCTGTGCTTTAGCAGTGCCCTTCCCTGTCACAGTCCCATGGGTTGCCTTCAAAGGCGAGCAGGTGATGGGAGTGCTGTCACTTGAAGACATGGGGGAAGAGATGCTCAGCAGATAAAAATAACAAACTTACTGTCAAACTAAGGGCAATTGTTTTTAAGTTTTTGTGTCTGGTGCAAAAGTTTACCTTTTCATATTCAGCATCTGCAAGACTGTAATGACTTTGGGTTATGCTTCTAGAGATATCCAAACTTCAGGGTAATAGCTCAAAAAAGGCTTTATTTTTTCACAAGTTAGAAAAGCTCTAGATTATTTCCCAAAAAACTTACAATTGAATGTTTATATTCTTAGATTGTCTCTCTGTATTTTTTTAACCTATTTAAACACTAATTTTATATTAGAACAAGAGGATGAAGAAGCCAGCACTGGATCTCATCTCAAGCTCATAGTAGATGCTTTCCTACAGCAGTTGCCCAACTGTGTCAACCGAGATCTGATAGACAAGGTATAATTGTCTGTTTAACTTTATGCAAGCACATAAACCTTGTAGGATAGCTCTAATTAGGAATGTCTGTGGGTTTTGGACTATTTTAGCCATAGAATGAACCATTTCTTCAAATGGAATCTTATATGAGAATACAAAATAAACATAGAAGATTGGAGCCAATTTGTAAGTGTTCTCTGAGTTGAGAACTATTTGTTATAGTCTGGAATGGTGTCTAGAATCCTGTTGGCGTGACACTTCTCCCCTTCACATAGGGACCCCAGAGTCTGGAAAATATGGTTTTAGACCAGAAGTTCTTAAAGTATGTTTTGTCAGTTCTTGGAGTGAGTCTTCTGAGGTGCTTTCATGACGTTTTTAAGGTTAAAACTTTCATACTAATACTAGGGTTCTATCCTCCACCTTTTCATTGTCTTTGACATTTGCAAAAGCAGCCGGCAATTTGGCATTAGTGGGTGCAGTGGTAGCAAGCTATAGCCTTTGTATTCTTCACTGCCATGAATTAAAAAAAGAGTGCTGCTTTCACTTAAGAATCTCCTTGATGACTCCATCAAAATTTGTAATTTTATTTCATTTCAACCTTTGAGCGCACATCCTTTTAATCTGAAAAAATGGGAATGGCGTGTAAGGCACTTTTGCTGTGTCAAGGTTGTCTTGAGAAAAACCACTTGTGTGATAGTTTGAGTTGCAAGCTCAACTAGTTGCTTTTTTCATGGAATACCATTTTTACTTGGAAAAAGTACTTAAATAACCAGTGGGCAAACTGTGGTTATTCAACCTTGGGTATTTAGCAGACCATTTTCTAACACGAACGAAGTGCACCTCTCACTTCAAGGAAAACAACAAAGTATTACCAATGAACAAATCTGAGTTTTCAACAGAAGTTAGAATTTTGGAAAACTGCCACCATAAATTTGATACCTTCCCAATTCTTTTCTGAAGAGACTTTATTGAGGAGATTGGCAGTGATATTAAATAATACAGTTCTAAAATGTCGTGTATGTGTGTGGAACATCTGCACAGCTCAGTGAACCATTGTTCTCAGTGACCCCTACACATTGTTAACAGAATCTTGCTTGGGTATCAAAGATGCATTCAAAAGTACAAGATAGGCCAGTGGATTTTAATGTAACATGGCATGAAAAATTGATTTCTAGCCCTTAAAAAACTGTCACTTGTCAAGTTTTGGTGTAGTATCAAAGAATATCTATGATTACTGGAAAGTATATTAAAATACACCTATTAAAATACACCTCCCTTTTTCAGCTATGTATATGTGTGAAGCTGGATTTTCTTTATTTACTTCATCCAAAAAAACAAATCACCACAGATTAAATGCATAAGTAGACACAAAAGTCTAGCTAACTTCGAAAAAAGTACTTTTGTCACTAAATTTTTTTTCATCTTGAAAAGTATATAGTTATTTCCCAAAAAAGTAACAACTAATAGGTTTGTTGGTATTTTTAAGTGAATTAATATTTTAAAAGTCTTTTAGTTTTAATTTCTAGTACAGTAAATGTTGATAAATGTAACCCATATAAATAAAATTCTTTAGGGTTCTTAATATTTTTGAGAGTATAAAATAAAGGGCTCAAACCTAAAGTTTCAAACCTAAAGTTTGAAAATTGTTGCTTTAAACCATTTTTTTGTCAAAGTTTATTATACTTAATTTTTTTTTCCCTCATAATGCTTTGATGGTTTCCTATAGAGAATTATAGAAGTTAGGTTATTTTTCAACTTTGAACTCGTTTAGTCCTTCTTCAAATAATTTAGATGTATTTCAGTAACTATTTGTGTAATCGAGCAGGCTTGAAAAACTGTTTCCAAGTTGGTTTACTTCTTGGAATGATTAAATCAATGTATGGGTTTCAAAAACTTAGTAAGTTTGAAATATGATTGAATCTTTCCCTTGCCAGATTTTCATATATTCATTCATATGAGAGGATGAAAGAGAAATCTTGATACTCTGCTCTACCCCCGTACCCCATTTTGAGCATCATCATGAAAACTGAAGGTGGAAAGGGTCTCATCGGTTTTGTATACTAGTAGTGTTATTGTTCCAAGTGTGTACTGAAAAGTATCCTTTAGCGCCCAGTTCAGTATTAAGAGCTGTTGCCAGTAATGACTATATATTCAATTCGAAGTTGACTCTCAGAGTCAGGTGAAAAATAGGGGCCACTCTTCCCTGTTGGACCCCAGTGGGTTCCCCTGGGAGTCCACTTCTTCATGAAGGGAATTTCTTCCCATATACATTTATAAAGGTGCAATTGGCTTAAGAGGGAAAGGTACTTGGGAAACAGGTAGAAAAATCCAAGACTTGTTTGAACTCAGTAATTAGGTAACAATATAGAAATCAGAGTGAAGATTTTTTTTAAGTAACTTTCTATGGGTAATGTCATTCATGGTAGTTTATTTCTGCATATATTTGATGATTATAAGAATGTATTTTTACTAAATAAAATAAGAAATGATTGCTGGATTGTCTTTCATTGACCTAAAATGTTTTGAAACAGCTTTCAAAATACTGCTTATTGAGTTGTCACTTAGCTGTTGTTACCCAGACAGATACCATCAGGGCGACCTCTTTGCTTCTTTCTCCCCATAGGACAGGACTGGTTAAGTCTAGGAATTCATATACACATGAAGCTTTTTTCTTTGTAGTTTTCTGAAATTTATTCATTCTGGCAGTTTTTCTACTCATGTCATCTTTTGTTTATTTATTGCATATATTTATTAAATCCCTACTGTGTGCCAAGCATTGACATGCTTTAGGGACTCCTAATCTGTGGAGATTTTTGAACGTTGTAGGTTTGTTCCCTAACTGACCTTTGATTATTGTGGTAGGTGAAGTGAATATTGCCTTCTCTGTCTTCATAAAATTTATTTAGATAGAATATGCAAACTACTTATGTATTTTAAAGGATAGTGTTCTAAAGTAGTTATTGAAATACATTTTATTTTTCATGTTTTCTAATTTATGGTGAAATATACCCAATATTAGCTATTTAAAATTTTTCTTAATATCATCACAAATTTTGCTTTGAGGTTTTTTCCCATGTTTGTGTGAGAAGTTTTCCAATGTTAACCTATTTTATTTCCTGAGTTAACCTATTTCATTTTATTTCATGACTTGGGGTTTTTGTTTATTAGGTCCAGAATTTTTCAGTGTTTCATATGGGTGAATTGCTTGAAGGAAAATGTGTTATACTTTTATATTTTCTCTTTGTTATTTTAATTAGCTGTAATCTTTAATGTTATAAAATGTAAGCTTTAATAACATTTATTACATTTTTTTACAAGCGTTAAGAAAAATTTATTACTATTTTTTTAATTAAAAAAAATTTAAAAATATTTATTTATTTTGAGAGAGATCAGTCATGAGCAGAGGAGGTGCAGAGAGAGAGGGGGAGAGACAATCCCAAGCATGCTCCGCACTGCCAGCATGGAGCTTGATGCAGGGTTTGAACTCATGAACCCAAGATCATGATCTGAGCTGAAACCAAGAGTCAGATGCTTAATTGACTGTGCCACCCAGGCACCCTGCAGAAGAAAGATTTAAATTGATTTTACTCTCTTGACTAATTGTTGATGTAAAATTTCGATCTTGATGAATACTTCCAGTGTGAGTCAGTTTCCTGAATTTGAATCTAGTCCGTGTTAGTTGTGCCATTTATTTCATCAAAAGATTTAACCAAATAGGAGGTGTTACAGTATATTCTGTCTATAGTGAAGAGTAGAAATCCTTTATAGTTCAGGGAACTCTATGGATCTTCTATTTGCATCTGATAATCAAGAGATTATCAGATTAGAAATTGGGATTAATGATAAAATAATCATTACATATGAGCCTATGGAAGGACAATATTTGAGATCCTCAGAAGTATATTTAAAGGTAGTTTATTCCTATTTATTTTATTTATTTGAGAGAACGAGAGAGAGTGAAAGCACAGCAAGGGGGGGGGGGGGGGGGGGAAGAGGGGAAGAAAGAGCATCCCAAGCAGGCTCCATGCTGCCAGCACAGAACCTGATGGGACATGGGGCTCGATCTCATGAACTGTGAGATCATGACCTGAGCCGAAATTAAGTCTGATGCTTAACCGACTGGGCCACACAGGCGCCTCTATTCTTTTTTAAATTATAACTTAAACTTGTTATTTTTCTTAAATGAAATATCAAACAATAAACTGAAAATCTTTAACATTTTAAAAATATACATGCCTGGGTTTTAAAAATACTGTATTTTATTTATTTATTTATTTATTTATCTATGTATTTATTTATTTATTTTTAATGCTTATTTATTTTTGAGAGAGAGACAGAATGCGAGTGGGTTAGGGCAGAGTGATAGGGAGACACAGAATCTGAGGCAGGCCACAGGCTCTGAGCTGTCAGCACAGAGCCCGATGCGGGGCTCGAACTCACAAGCCGCAAGATCATGACCTGAGCTGAAGTCGGAAGCTCAACCAAGTGAGCCACCCAGGCGCCCCTAAAAATACCGTATTTTAAAAATTACTCATATTTTGTTTTCCAGTGGCTTTCCAGAATGTTCATCTCTTCTAGCTTTTCTTTTACGCTTATATGTTAGACATATTGATGAAATATTGAACACTTTTTTTTGATCTGTAGCATAGAATGGTGGATTGCTACACTAAATAATAGTTGTATTTATTAACAGTGGGCATTTATTACAATATTGCGATGTGGTTTCTTTAGTTTAAATTGTCAAGTCTGATTGTTGACACTAAACTAAATCTTTTTCGTCAATGTTGGGGCATTTATTCTTACATATTCCTGAGAATAATGTATGCCTTCTTTTCATTTCCAGTTTATCTTTGCTCCTTTTTTATTGTTATTAGCATTAATAATTTTCTTGGCTCCTGGTAACTATTATTGCTACTTTCTAATTCTGTCAGAGTTTTTTTCTGATATTACTTGACTTCAATGAGGTCAAAGGCATTAATTACACATTTCATACAGTTATTTTCCAGATAGTTCATGGTAGGTCTTCAGTCTACCCACTTGGGGTTCTGTTTTTAACACTAGGTTGCAATTAAAAAGTTTATGAGGGGCGCCTGGGTGGCTCATTTGGTACAGTGTCTGACTTTGGCTTGGGTCATGATCCACGAGTTCAAGCCCCGCATCGGGCTCTGTGCTGACAGGTCAAAGCCTGGAGCCTGCTTCGGATTCCGTGTCTCCCTCTCTCTCTGCCTCTCCCCTGCTCACACTCGGTCTCTCTCTCTCTCTCTCTCTCAAAATAAGTAAGTAAGTAAGTAAGTAAATAAATAAATAAATACATTAAAAAAAAAGTTTATGAAACATGTATTTTGAGATCTGAAAGGAGAGGATAGTTTAAGTTCAGTGATCCTTTAATTTGGCATATGCTTATAATACCAGTGTTCTAAAACCATTTTGAAATATTTAGGAACACATAGAAGTCCTTTGTAGCATGGAGGGTTTCTGCTTTCATTAGCTAAATCAAAAAAGTTTTTTAAGGAAAAAAGTTTGCTTTTTCTCCCATAGGCAGCAATGGATTTTTGCATGAACATGAATACAAAAGCAAATAGGAAGAAGTTGGTACGGGCGCTCTTCATAGTTCCCAGACAAAGGTAAGTACTAAAAACAAAAAGTAATTTGTTAGTGGTTTTACTCTGTAATTATGGTTATCAGATCAACATTCACATTTAATTATCCCCTCAAAATATCTTTTGTCAACCGAGATGATTGTTTTTTTGCATATTTTCTAGGACTTGTTTCTCATTGACTTCTGTTCTTTTGTTCTTTTGCCCTAGTGGAAATATTTCTTCTGATGTTTACCTGTTATTTTAAGAGAAAATATTTAAGAATAATAGTAACTTAATAAGAATAGTAATAACTTAATCATTTCTAGAAGCAATTGGTTTACATTTTTGCCTTTGAGGGAGAAAAAGTAACAAAAGGTATGTAAGTTTTTTGGAGAGTTTTTATTTTGTATGAAGATCAGACTTAGTGTATCTAATTTTTACAGTTGTGTATAAATGAAAAATTTCAAGTTTTTGTAATTATGCTAGTTTAGAGTTGAAAGTCACATTAGTGATTATGTTGCTAGTAATTCAAGAAGCATATTTAATTGTGTAATGCGTTTAGAGAATAATAATGCTGTAAATTACTCTAAATTAATGGTCCTGAAGTATGCAGGACCACTCAGACTATTGACCTTGGAAACCAGAGGAGATGCATTTCTATCTCTTCAACAATGAATAAATAATTTTGTGAACTATTATGATGATTACATACAACATAGCTAGGGTACATACTTTCCTCAGAAGATAAGGGTTCTGAGGGATTTAACTAGAGTTTCTGGAGCAGAATTTTAATTAGGCCCATTCGTTGGAGAGGCCCATGATCTCTTAATGTGAGATTTCTTAGTGAAACAAAATTGCTACTTGTTTTTTCCCTTTCATACTGGATTTTATCTCCTGTCACCATCATTAATATGAGCATTTGGTTTTCATATTAGTGGGGCAAGAGAGATGGAATATGTTAATAATAGTGAGTAGGTAATTAAGAATTATGTAGTTGAGAAAGTCATATAGATAAATATTTTTATAATATGCATTTCATCAAATCTAAGGTACCATTAGTTATGAGGTACACCATTATTTTATGTACGACTGAGAGAGAAAAACATTGCCATTTACATTTAAGACCTTAATTGTGAGGCACATTCCACTTTCATGTATTTGTAAATGGGAAAAAGCTTACATCTTGAATTGATGAAAACTCAAATACTTTTTCCTCAGTATCTTGGACCAGTTTTTTTTTCAACTGATTCTTTCCTTTCCTTTTACAATGGAATGTTTATTTTCAGAATTTTCTTTTCAACTCTTTATTTGCATGAAGAAACATGTATTAACAATTATTTGAACTTATATAACAGAATAAACCAAAGTTAGCAAAAATAAAAGGTCTTGTTTACAAAAGAAATTATGCAGTGATGTTTAAGTAGTTTACTTGTAAAAGACTGTCTCTTTGCATCCCCATTCTGTCCTTCACCACACCCTTCCCTCCCAAACCACCACCCCCTCAAGAAAGTCCTCAAAAGCTACTTGGTCTTATGCCACTTGTATCTCTTATAACTCTGTTTATCTGTTTAGCTCAGGAAATGGCTGCAAATTAGATGTACTTGGAATCTGCTAGAAGTGTAGACTTAAAAGTAGTGGGAAGTAACAATTTATGGTTTGAGAGGAAAGAAAAAAAGTCAAGGGACAAGTACTTGAAATGTATAGCATTCTAGAGCCATGAGGAAGAGACCGCATAGTCTGTATACCTGAAATGTATAAATACAATCATTTGGGTTTTTTATAATCCACCTGAGTGATCAGGAAAGATTAAATTATGTTCTACAATTTATTCATTTATTAATTCATTAAGGGTCTGCTGTATACTGTGATTAGTGCTAGAGATACAGTGTAAACAGGACAGATTAGGCTCTTGTATTCATACCACTTACAGTTTGGAAAAGAAGAAAGACAAAGACTTCTAAGTGTAGTTACCAAGAAGAATCAGAGCATGCTTTCAAGTATATAGCAAGTGGAACTGATTGATTTAGTCTCAGGAGTCCGAGAAGGCTGCCTGGAACAAGGGTTATTTAATGGGAGTCTTGAGAAAGGAATTAGCTAGGCTAGGAATGGCTGGGGAGAGGAAATGTAGAGAGCGCATTCTGATGGAGGCAATGGAGTATGTGAAAAGAGCTAGAGACAGGAAAGGTCCCGACATCAAAGTATTGCAAAAGCTGCTTTCTTGGTTTTGTTGGGTGTTATCCTCTAGACTAAGCTACAGGGAGGAGGCCATGTTTACTTCCTTATCCCCAGCACTCAGCATAATAGCGGACATGTAGAAGGCAATAGAATAACATAACATGGTATTTCATGCCTTTTCTTATCTAGCCCCCTTTCAGCTTCAGTCAGAATTCTAGGCACTCTTCCTGTTGCAAAATCCTGATCTGTAATGATTTCTTGAATACCTTTGCTCTCTTTACTTCCAAGCCTCTGTTTTCTAATCTGGGATGTTCTTTTTTTTTTTTTTTTTTTTTTTAAGTTTATTTATTTTGAGAGAGAGCAGGGGAGGGGCAGAGAGAGAGAGGGACAGAGAGAATCCCAAGCAGGCTCCACACGGTCTTTGCAGAGCCCAGCTCAAGGCTGGAGTTCACAAACCATGAAATCATGACCAGAGCTGAAACCAGGAGTTGGACGCTTAACCAACTGAGCCACCCAGGCGCCCCTGCCTGGCATATTTTTTATTTTTCCACCAAAAATTTCTGGCTTGCCCTTTAAATCTTAGCCTAAGAGTCATCTTCCCTGAACAACATCCTCATTTCCATTATGTCCGTATAGATGCCCTTATTGCACTTTCCACATACTGTCTTTGTACGAAGGATCAGTCACATATCCCACCTCTGTCCCCCTAAAGCGTAAAGACTACAGGCTTTTTGAACGTTCTGGGGGTGCCTGGCTGGCTCCATCGGTAGAGCATGCGACTCTTAATCTTAGGTTGTAAGTTGGAGTCCCATATTGTGTGTAGAGATTACTTAAAAAATAAAAAAGAGAGTTCTGAATCTTTTCATTTTGTACATTTTCAATACCAAATACAGTTTTGGTAAGTGCTTGAAAATATTTGATAAATTAATGTTGGTCATATGCAAATCTAAAATTTTATTTTAAAAAATAAGTAGTGCATTTACAGGGCTCAAAACCAGAAGTATAAAAACATTGTGTGCTGAAAAACATCCTTCAATATATCCTTGTCTCCCTATACCCAATTTCTACTCTTTCCAGTTGGAAACCACTGTCTCGATTCTTGGGTATCTTCCCGAAGTTTCTTTTTCATGTACAAGAAAATGCAATTATAGATTCTTATATTTCCTGTTTTTTGTACAAGGGCAACTTACTGTGCTTATCATTCTGAACCTTACTGTTTTCACTTAACAGTATATCTTGGAGATCTTTTCAGATCAGTATATAAAGATTTCCCTTGTCCTTTTAAAGCTGCAGTGTTTCTATTTATGAATGTGCTATATTTAATCATTTTGGACATTCCAGTCTTTGCCATTACAAACAATGCTGTATTTCTACTTCCCCTGACTTTTTCTCCTCTTGATCATGTTAGCTACTGGTTAATCCATTTTAGTTTCCTCACCAGTAAAACGCCTCAAGAAGACCAGCTTCCAAATGATAATGTATTACATCATTTTACTATTGTTTTACTCCTTACTTGTATCTTTACTGATTTCTTCTCTCTTGGTTTCTTCATTCTGTTACTTTTTTGGCATTTGCTGTATGCCAATACTTATTTGGCATTTACTGAGAATGGTCTTAGTTCTGACTTGTGATTTCTGTTTGTATGTTTTCTAGAAATTCTCCAATTTTAGTTTATATTTCCTTTTTGTTTCTTAAGGAGATGTTTGAGAAAGTCTTGAAAAACTTCCAGGTTGTGGGATGTTTTTGTTTTGTTTTATTTTGTAACTTGGTTAATAACTCATACTCTTACTGCACTATGAATAGAAAATACAATTTATTCTTTTTGGAATTTTTTGAAATTTTCTTTCTGGCCTATTATAGAATCAATATTTGTGAACATTCCTCGAGATTTTTTTTTTTTTTTTTTTTTAATTTTTTTTTGGGACAGAGAGAGACAGAGCATGAACGGGGGAGGGGCAGAGAGAGAGGGAGACACAGAATCGGAAACAGGCTCCAGGCTCCGAGCCATCAGCCCAGAGCCTGACGCGGGGCTCGAACTCACGGACCGCGAGATCGTGACCTGGCTGAAGTCGGACGCTTAACCGACTGCGCCACCCAGGCGCCCCGAGATTTTTTTTTTTTTTTAATGTTACATGCTTTTTTTTTTTTTCCTGCAAGTTTTTATTTATTTATTTTGAGAGCGAGACAGAATGAGTGAGAGAGGGGCAGCGAGAGAGGGAGAGAATCCCAAGCAGGCCCCGCACTGTCAGCTTGAAGACTGACCTAGGGCTCGAACTCAGAAACCGCAAGATCATGACCTGAGCCAAAACCAATAGCAGACGCTTAACCGACTGAGCCACCCAGGTGCCCCTAAAGGTTACATTCTTTGTTTTTATGGTGCAGAGTTAAATGTACTGATCAGGGAAGTTTACAGTATTAAATAACTTTTATTGAGTTCTGTTTTCTTGACCTTTTTTGTCTACTTGCCCGGGGGTCCTGGGCTAAGAGAGGTAAATTAAAGACTACTACTACTAATACTACTACTGTGATTTCAGTTTTTCAAATGTTACTGTTGTGTTACTTGGTGTGAAGATAAAACTTACACCTCATTGTGAATTTCACCTTTTATAAAGTGTCATTCTTCGTTTTATTTATTTATTTATTTTTTGCCTGCTACTACCTTATCTGGTATTTATATTACAATTTCTAATTTCTTTTTATTTGTGTTTTTATAGTAGCTTTTGCCCTTTTATATTCAATCTTTCAGAATAGCTTTATTTTAGTTGAGTTTTTCTTGTGTGTTATTTATTTATTTATTTATGTGTGTGTGTGTGTGTGTGTGTGTGTGTGTGTGTGTGTGTGAGAGAGAGAGAGAGAGAGAGAGAGAGAGAGAGCGCGCGCGCGCGCAAGAGAAAGCTGGGGAGAGGGGTACAGAGAGAGAGTGCAGGCCGAAAAGAGGGGCAGAGAGAGAATCTTAAGCATTTAATCTGAACATGGAGCCTGACACAGGACTCAATTCCACGACCCTGGGATAATGACCTGAGCTAAAATCAACAGTTGGACCTTCAACCTAGTGAGCCATCCAGGTGCCCCTCTCTTGTATATTCTTGAATTGAATTTTACTTTGAGATCTGTTCTTGGGGCGCCTGGGTGGCGCAGTCGGTTAAGCGTCCGACTTCAGCCAGGTCACGATCTCGCGGTCTGTGAGTTCGAGCCCCGCGTCAGGCTCTGGGCTGATGGCTCGGAGCCTGGAGCCTGTTTCCGATTCTGTGTCTCCCTCTCTCTCTGCCCCTACCCTGTTCATGCTCTGTCTCTCTCTGTCCCAAAAATAAATAAAAAACGTTGAAAAAAAATTAAAAAAAAAAAAAAAGAAGAAGAAGAAAAAGAAAAAAGAAAAGAGAAAAAAAAAAAGAGATCTGTTCTGAAAATATGTTTCTTACAATTGAGTTAGGATTTTTACTTTATTTTTTATAATTTTATTAAAAATTTTTTTTTAATGTTTATTTTTTGAGAGAGACAGAATGCAAGCAGGGGAGCTGCAGAGAGAGAGGGAGACACAGAATCCCAAGCAGGTTCCGGGCTCTGAGCTGTCAGCACAGAGCCCGATGTGGCACTCAAACTCACACCGTGAGATCATGACCTGAGCTGACATCTGACATTTAACCGACTGAGCCACCCATGTGTCCCTAGTTTTATTTTATTTTTTAACGATTATTTATTTTGAGAGAGAGAGGGAGAGAGAGAGAATCCCAAGCAGTATCTGCACTGTCAGTGCAGAACCCAATGTGGGGCTTGATCCCATGAGCCATGAGATCATGACCTGAGCCGAAATCAAGAGTCAGACGCTTCACCGACTGAGCCACACAGGCCCCCCTAGGGTTTTTACATTTTTGATAAGACAGATATGATTGGTCCGTGTTCTGTTACATTATTTGTCTTTTTGGTTTAATTTTTAAAGTCTTTCATTGTATAATCTATATTTTATTTTCCGTACATTTTTCTGATTTGAGGAGGGTTTGTATTTTTATTTTAGTAGTTAGCTTCATAATTATGGGTTTGCTTCTTGGTCATTTATTTAGACAGTCTTTGTTGTTCCTACCACAAGTGATGATAAAATTAACTGTGTTCTCGTCCTTTCTTCTCACTCTCTGTCCTCACCCATCTGGTGTTGGTCCCTACTGTTATCTTCCTTAACATTTTCCTTTTTTACTGTTAAGTGTGCTTATGCTTGTATCGTAGGGTTTATCAGCTTGAATATTAATTCGCTCACAGCACTACGAATGGGCAAGCAGGAAGCTTACCAGACTTCCCATCCTCTTTTCCATTCTCCCTCCCCTTGTTTTGTCTCTGTGTTGATAACACATCCTGATAGGGAATATGACATTTACATCCTCATTTGTCACTCTGACCCCCTCATTTGTTTTATCTTAGTTCTACAGGTTAAAATATTCCATGCTCCCTGCCAGTCTTGTTTCTCTGGTTTCCTAGTTATCTTTTGGTTTGCTGAAGTTTATCTTCTAATGATTTTCTGAAGGAGAGTTCTTGGGAAAAAATATCCCTTGAGTTCTTGTACAGAGTGATGTTTCTGGAGATTCATTACTCAAAGGACAGCTTCGCTGGTTATAGGATCTATGGCTCATGCCTTTTCCCTGAATACTTTATAGGTGTTACCCTGGAGTCATCTGGCATTTGCTACTACTGTGGAGAAATTGGAGGCCAGCCTGCTTTTTTTTCTTTCTTTAATTTATTTGGTGATTCATATGGCTGCTCAACTAATTTTTTTTTCTAGTAAATCCAGTGGCTTTACTAGGATGGATATGCTGTGTTGTTGATCATTCTGGGTCACTCTCAACGCCCTTTCAGTTTTTGTATTAAATACTTCAGGGAAGTTTTCCTGATTTTCATCTTTAAATGTGTTTGAATACTTGTTGTGTTTTCTTGTTGTGGTTTTCTTTTTTAAGTACTCCAGGCATGCATATGTTGAATCTCCTTTGTGTATTTGTAGCTGTCATATTCTCACCAATCATTCTTTTCAGTGTCTTCTTTTCTTATCTTCTGTCTCTTACTCAGCGTTCTACACAGTCTGTTCTCCCCTGCGCTCTCTTCCTCATTTCTTTTAGGATTCATTTAGTATTTTTAAATTCATGCCAAAATGTTTGGCCAGAATTTTTTTTGGCAGTATTTTTTTGGTAAATTTTGGTATTTTTAAAGGAACTGTTCTTTTTCTTTGTTCTTTTTCTATTTTTAAAAGTTTTTATTACTTTTTTAGAAGTAATCTCTAAGCTGGAGTGCCTGGGTGGCTTAGTCGGTTGGGTGGCTTAGTCGGTTGGGTGTCTGGCTCAGGTCATGATCTCACATTTGGTGGGTTTGAGCCCCATGTTGGGCTCTGTGCTGACAGCTCAGAGCCTGGATCCTGCTTCAGATTCTGTCTCTGTCTGTCTCTGCACCTCACCTGCTCATGCTCTGTCTCTCTGTCTCTCTCAGAGACATTAAAAAAAAAAAGTAATCTCTGGGTCTAGCATGATGCTCAAACTCATGACTCTGAGACCAAAAGTCACATGCTCTACTGACTGAGCCAGCCATGCACCCTTCTCTGTTTTTTAAATAAATTGTGGTTTATATAAATCGATTTCAGAAATTTGCCCTGTTTGGATTAGTTCTCTGTTCACTTTTCACTTGTGACTTCTGCTGTAATTTACCTTTCATTGAATCTGGACTGATTTGGTAGCCTCCATCAAACATTCTGCAACATTTGCGTTTACTCTAAAATATGAAGTTTATAAACTTCATCTTAAATCATTGCCATAGCTTCCAAGACTGCCATGGCACGGGAGGACAGTGTGTGGACTCAGCTCATTCTCTGGGTACCGTGGACAAAAAGTGATGTGTCATTTACACTCAGCCTGAAGCCTGAGAGGGATCAAAAGGACATTCGGAAGATGTGGGGAAGCACATGGAGCCTTGGGCTAGCACTGTTGTCTTTGCTTCACAAATACACGGATTTGTTTCAGATCATTAGGTTTTTCTATCTCTAGTAAGTTCTCTTCCTGAAAACAATAAGAGATACCAATTATAGTTTGGCTGGTAGGGGGTAGTCTGTTCAACAATGGAATGTACAAGTAGCAATGACTATTACTCTTTACTGGCATTTCTGTATTTTATATACATTTCAGATGAGCTGAGTTACAGAAAAATCTCCCAATTTGTGTAAGAGCAGATGTCTCATCTACCTGCTTTTCTAGTGTAAATAGTACTCTCTAGTCTCTAACAGTTTCAGTGTTTGGTTAAAATTTTGTTTTTTTAACGTTCCTGAGTGATTTGGAAAGTCAAGGCCTCTGTTTACACATCTATGAAATGGTGCGTTAGAGTCTGGGACTAGGTTAATGTTGCCTGGTTGTATATTTTTATTAATCAGAAAAGCCTTTAATTTTGAAAGGTTTTTTGTTGTTTTGTCTTAATACCCAGGCACGTTTCTACCTTACCTGCAGTATTTGGCTTGTCCTAAGGATTATAGCTTGGTCCTTAGGGAGGCCAGAGTAAAAAGATAATAGTCAAGTGCCAGTGAGTCTCTTCTCATTCTATTTCTCATTCCCTATCTCCTTGGCCTCATAGGTTTACAAACCCTTCTCCATCTTTTATTGATTTTATTCATTCAACCTTGAATAAAAGAGATGACTGATCACCTTTAAGGGAATCAGTAAGAAGAGGGAACAAAGAATGTTGGGTCTAGAATGAGCAGGCTAGAATATTCTCTTGGGGAGCCAGTTATTAGGGTATTAGGGGTAGCCAGTTATTCTTTGAGTCTCTGGACTTAGGGAAAGCTGGGACACTTTGCAGCAGAGGGGAAAGGAGATTCTTAACACCTTCTTTTAGCTCTTGCTCTTACCTAGCCTCATTTTCTGCCTGTGCCCAACGAGACTCTGTGGGACCCCGGGCCCCTTTGGTAAGGTGCACCTTTCTGTTGGTGTGTCGTTTTCTCTCCCCCACCTTCCCCAAAGGACATGAATCGTTTTGAGTGTCTTTATGGCCAGGATTCTTTTCTGTGGCCAGGATTCCTTCCTTTCTCCAGCTCATCCTGCCTGAGCTAACCAAATAATGTGCTACCAAAATCAGAATGAATTGTTTAATAGTTATTTGAGTGCCTACGACTGTGAGGGCCCAAAGGTTTTATATAGACAGTAGACCTTTGAACAATGTAGGAGTTAGGTTAGGGGCACTAGTCCTCTGCATAGTAAGAAATTCACATATAACTTGATTCTCCCCAGAACTTAACTAACAGCTTGCTATTGACCAGAAGCCTTACTGATAACATAAATAGGTGATTAACACGTATTTTGTGTGTTTATACAAACATATATGTATGATATATATAATATTAACATGTAGTGTGTGTGTTTATTACATGCTGTATTTTCACAATAAGCTGGAGAAAAATTGTCATTACGAAAATAAGGAAGAGAAAATAACATTTACAGTACTATACTGTATTTATTGGGGAGAAAAATCCACATATAAGTGGACCTGCACGGTGCAGACTCGTGTTGTTCAGGGATTAACTGTATATAGGTTGCCCCCACTATCCGAAAGTAGACCGTTCCTGTAAAACCTTTTTTAAGCCAAAATGGTGTAAAGTAAAGCAGTAAGTACCATAAATTCATATGGAAAAGTTTTTTAATGTACCCAGACCCAAAGAAAATCCTGTCTTAGGCTTTTGTGATACCCTGGGACACATCGTGGTAACAGAATCCAGAATCCGTCTGGGTGAGGCACAGTTCACACGGTTCAGAGCTGTGGCGATCTGATGCAGGGTTCCTGGGGATGGAGCTTGGCTGGGCCACTCTTGCTGCCCCCGGTCCATGCTGCCTCTGTAAGTGTTTGCTGCAAAACCAGCACTGAATGCTATATTTGCTTTTCAACTTTTTTCATAAAAGTGTGAACTCCTCTTTAGATTTCTTCCAGTTAGCAAAAGAGGTGCAAATGTAGGTCTTAAGGAAAAGCAAACATGAACTTTTGAAAGGCATGGGGTCCCTATGCTAGAGAATTTGACTGTCTTAACCTAGTCTGTATAGTTAGGTTTAGGAAGCACGTGACTAGATAAATCTTAAGGTTCTTTATAGTTCTTTTCCTTAAAAAAAAAGGGTTTTTTAGATAATAATTCACATACTGTACAATTCACTTATTTGAAGTATACAATTCATCATTCTGAATATATGTAGCCATCACTATGATCATATTTTAAACGTTTTGTCTCCACCCATTAGTATGGATGGATCTCCTATCCATTAGTAATCAATCCCATAATTTCTCTGCCCACCCTTTCCCCTGACAAAGAAACCACTAGCCTACTTTTAGTCGCTTTGGATTTGCCTGTTCTGAGTATTTCATGTAAATGAAATCATGCAATATATGCCTTTTGTATCTAGCTTCTTTCACTCAGTATAATGTTTTCAAGATTCATCCATGTTGTGGCATGTATTTGAATTTCCTCCTTTTTACAGCTGAATAATGGTCCATTGTGTAGATGCACCATATTTTGTTTGCCCATTTATCAGTTGGCGGACACTTGGATTGTTTCTTTTAGCTACTTGGAATGACGCTGATGTGATTACTTCTGTGGATATGTCTTCATTTTTCTTGGGTATATATCTAGGAGTGAAATTGCTGTGTCCTATAATAACTCTAACATTTGCAATAATTGCCAAACTTTTTCGGAATGGCTACACTATTGTACATTCTCATCGGCAATGTATGAGGGTTCCAATTTCTCCACATCCTTACCAACACTTGTTATTGTCCCTTTTCTGCTTATAGCCATCATAGTGGGTGAGAAGTGGTATCTCACTGTGATTTCGATTTGCATTTTCCTAATGGCTGCGGATTTTAAGCATCTTTTCATGTGCTTATTGGCTTTTTGTATGTCTTTTTTGGAGAAAATTCTGTTAAATCTTTTGTCCTCTTTTCAATTGTTATTTTTAATTAATGAGTTTTAAGAGTTCATTACATGTTCTTTATTCGTGTGTGCCTTATCAAATATAATTTGCAAATATTTTCTCCTGTTCCGTGAGTTATCTTTTCACTTTCTTGGTATCATTTGCAGTACAGACATTTTAAAATTTGATGTCCCATCTGTTCAGTTTTGTTTTTCGTCTGTACAGTTCTTAAAGGTTTGAGCTAAAACGTTTTAACTTTTAGTGTATTCTTCCTTCAGTAAATAAATAGTTGGCTAAAAAAATCTTACAGCCTGGGATTTTATTTCTGTTGAAGGACTCCACAGAAATGAAACCTATTAGAAATTCTCTTAGGTATTTCATATTATTTTATAGTTAATTTGTAATATAACACATATAATTGAAGTTGCACAGAAAGTGTTCATACCTTAAGTATATACATGTATCCACCACCTAGCTAGAGATCAAACCTAGCACCTCAGAAGGCCCCTCACCTAACCTAACTTTTGGAATGTAAAGTCAGAATCAGGGAAAATACGTAGGAATGTCTTAGTTCCTGTTCTGGTATAGACAAATCTGGTATTGGTTTTAATGACTTTGTAGCCAGATAGATTGCCAAGTTTTTAAAGATGAATGATCAGATTAATATAAGCAAAGTGTTGAGAGAATGAAATGCTTCTCTTGATTCTTGAACAGCTTTTCCTTAGTCTTTTGAAGCGTATTAGCGTGTTCTACCACTTGATGGCACTATTGCCCTGGGAGCGTCAACATTGCTGGAAAAATCTCTTAGAACATTTGGTTGTTGATTTTAGAGTAAATGACTCCAGTCTTTTATTATGTTTCATCCTTTTTGAATCATCATCTGCTTCATTGTTTCAATGGAGAAAATCCTTTGTATTCTTTAATCGAATGGTAGGAGTGTTCTTTCACGTTGGTTCTTTTCCTAGGCATTTTTGAACAAGGTAAAATTAATAGCTTCCACCAGTTAAATTCTTTAGATTTTAAGGAGGGGAAAAACCTGGACATTTCTTTTAGAAAGCTGATTGATTACAAGAAAAAAACCTTTAAGAATTTCTTACCCTTGAGTAACAAAAGTGTGTGTGTTTCTGCATTCTTGTTACTTGTAGTTAATGACTGGATGTTTACTAATGTGATCATTAACTGCTAGTGAGGTGCTTAAATGACCTTGAAAATCTAAGCAAGGTTTTATTGTTTAAGAAAAAAATTGTTTTTAAAATGGTTCACTCATTAACTGTTGGTAAAAAATAGTCATCATTCTCTTAGAAGATGAACATTCAGTTTTCAAAGGAAGAATTTATTTTCTAATTGACTTTCAGAAAAGTCTAAAATAACATATATAGCTAGCTTAAATTTTAACACAGAAATTTGCTCTTTAGGTTGATTAAAATGTTTTATTTTGTGTGTAATACCTTTAATGATTGATATAGCATTTGGCACTCCATTCCCTTGCAGGCCTGCATGCATAGAGGAGTAGAAACAACAGAAAAACACACTTAAGCAGAACTAACATTCAGGAAATATATAATTTATTACCTTATTTACAACATAAAGGATTTTATTTTGTGAAGTAATGAATGGTCAGAGTTTGAAGATTTAAATAGGGCAAGGTGATATTTACTATCAGCTATCCCTTTAATTGTTAAAGGTATAATGGAAAAAGAGGAGTCTTAGAAACTTGTTGGTTTGAGAAAGATTTGGTGGGCTTTTTCGGAGTAGTGGGTTCCTGAGAAAATGGAATATCTAACTTTACTTTCACGTGGCCAGTCCCCACAGAACAAAAACCAGGGTTACTAACTACCTGGAAAGACATACAAGAGTTAACATCTTCCAGGGAATTCTTAAACTATTTAAAAAAATTTTTTTTTTTAACTTTTATTTATTTTTGAGACAGAGAGAGACAGAGCATGAACAGGGGAGGGGCAGAGAGAGAGGGAGACACAGAATCTGAAACGGGCTCCAGGCTCTGAGCTGTCAGCACAGAGCCCGACGCGGGGCTCGAACTCACGGACCGTGAGATTGTGACCTGAACCGAAGTCGGACGCTTAACCGACTGAGCCACCCAGGCGCCCCTTAAACTATTTTTTAAATCACGGTGGAAGCTGAAAGCACTTAGCTGTGTTATTAGTTCACTAATGTGGCCCTCAATAGGTAGCACAGACTGCTTTCCTCTAAAAAGGATACCTATATCTGCCTTTCTTTTGGGACTGGGAAAAAGGTTTGGTATAGATTGGGTTGATTTCCTAGAAGAAGAAAAAAATGAAACAAAGTATAAGTGACTTGTCCAGGAAAAGAAGGAAAAGGAAATGACATAGGTTGGTTAACACTTTTGATGCTAAGTGAGTATAATCTCAGATTGTGTTGAAAAATACACTGAGAAAGAAGATTAAAATTAAAAATTAATTTTAAAAACTCAAGAGCTGGTTCTTAATTTCCAAATGGAGAAGCATTTAGAAAATAATAAGGAAAAAGAACATTTATTTTTTATTTTTCAAAAAAATTTTAAATGTTTAGTTATTTTTGAGAGAGAGTGTTCACATGCGGTCTCACGAGAGAGGAGCAGAAAGAGAGGGAGACAGAATCCAAAGTAGGCTCCAGGCTCTGAGCTGTCAGCACAGAACCTGACATGGGGCTCAAACTCACAAACCACGAGATCATGACCTCTGCCAAAGTTAACACACTTAACTGACTGAGCCATCCAGGTGCCCCAAGAAGAACATTTTAAAAGTTTAAGGAAGGAGCCAGATGATAAGCTAAAAATATTTTTTAAAACACTTGAAAATCTCAGTGAAACAGAATTTTTTAAAATTTCCAAACTATTTTAACATAAAATAGACCAGTGGCATTATCAGTTAATTTCATCTTAAATAATCCAAGGCCAGATAGCTTTATTGAGTTCTTTCGATCTTTTATGGAACAAGTAATTTCTCTGCTGTCTTGGTTATAGAAAATCAAACTTGCCATTTCATAGTATAAATGGACAGAATCTGACTGCCTACTCAATCTCACTTTTGAATGTCGATATAAAAATTCTAAGCAAAACACTAGCAAATCATATTTAATAGTATATTTTTAAAAATCCAGTAAGATCAAAGGGAATTGGTTTTAGGAATAAAAAGATACCTTTATTTTTTAGTGTTTTTATTTATTTTTGAGACAGCGTGCAAACCAGGGAGGGGCAGAGAGAAGGGGCCAGAGGATCTGAGGCAGGCTCTGAACTGACAGCAGAGAGCCCGACGCAGGGCTCAAATTCATGAACCATGAGATCATGACCTGAGCCGTAGTCAGATGCTTAACTGACTGAGCTGCCCAAGCACCACTAGAAAGATACTTTATATAGGAAACATAGATATAACATAGGAAAAATAAGAAACTGTATGGTTATCCTTTTAATTGCATAAATGATATTTGATAGTTTAGCTTTGATACAATGTAAAATTTGAAGTTAATATTATTTTTATAAAAGTATCAGATGATACTTCCTCACTATGGTGAAGAATATTTTCGACTGGGGGTGCCTGGGTGGCTCAGTCGGTTGAGCATCTGACTTTGGCTCAGGTCATGATCTCACAGTTTGTGGGTTCGAGCCCTGCGTCAGGCTCTGTGCTGACAGCTCAGAGCCTGAAGCCTGCTTTGGATTCTGGGTCTCCCTCTCTCTCTGCCCTTCTCCCCGCTTAACCCACTGAACCACCCAGGTACCCCGAATGGATTGAACTTTTTATTCTTTCAGTAAAGAAGAATACGATGCCTTTAACAAAATTTATTGACACACTAGTACAAAGCCACTATTTTCTTGATTTTTCTCAACATCTGTTACCTTATTTCTGAAATGGTGATCAGAATATCCACTTCGTAAAATGTTTATTAGTATCAACAAGTTAAATAATGTATATGAGATGCCTAGGATAGAGCCTGGCATGTAAGAACTAAGTAAGTGATTATTTGTAAAATAAATTATAATGGTTAAGGAAGAATGCAAAGTTTTTCAGGCTCTTAGGTTTGAATTTGAGCACTTTTCTCCCCTTTCGAATTTACCTCCATTCTCCCTTTCTTTGCTATATCTCCTCTTCCAGCTGAGGCTTAATCTGTCCATGTTGGGAGTTTTCCAGATCTAATCCTAAGCATTGCATGGTGTGCAGACTTTTCTCTCATGATCAAATCATTTTCTCATATTCTGTAGTGATGTATTTAGGGATAACTAAGGCCTGTAGGATTGTTTGTTTCTGTCCTCAATGGCTTTGGGCTGTTGTAGTCTTTTGAGCTCTTGGCTTGAATTTGTATAGTTTTTATTTTTATTTTTTTATGTTTAGTTGTATGAGAGAGAGAGAGAGAGAGGGAGAGTGGGGAAGGGGCAGAGAGAGAGGGAGACACAGAATCTGAAGGCTCCAGACTCTGAGCTGTCGGCACAGAACCCGACTCGGGCCTTGAACCCACAAACCGTGAAATCATGACCTGAACCGAAGTCTGACGCTCAACCAAGTGAGCCACCAGGCGCCCTGAATTTATAGTTTTTAAACTTCCTTCCTTACTGTCAGCTCCACATTACTTTGTATTGTCAGTACAGCTGCTTTTGTGAGTTCCTCACTGCTTCTCACCTATAGCGTATGATCTGTCCAGTGTTGCATCACTGGGTAATCGAGTTTTATAAAATAATGTCTGTGGAAGGAAGTGAAAATAAATTTTAGCTTGTATGTTCATTCTGATTAGTAGTGGCTGCTTCGAGTGCTGTGTTAATAAGCAGGATTCTGGAGCTGCATTGAAGTTTTATGAGAAAGTGCTCTAATAATGAAAGGGGGTGGCAGTGTGAATGACCACATATTTGTCATTTATTGTCTAGAGTAAGAGGAGATAATAGACACTGTGGGAGAATCTGAGTAGGTTCTGTAATGAGGAAGGTACAGAAGTTAGTGTGTGGTTTTGTGGTAATCTTTTGCCTTCTTAGATACCTTCTTAGTTATCAGTTACTGTTTCACTTTAGACATTAAAGTTTCCAAGTAACTTATCCATGGATAAATGAAGGAGATAGTTTTAAAAGGATTCTGTTTTGCACTATTTGAGTTACCTTTAGGGTTGTTTACTTAGTAATTACATGGTTAGAAATTTAGGCCATGTCAAAACTTGGTGTTCTCTCTGCTTGGTATTTCATATTTTACCAAAATTGTATACTTAGTGAAATTGCAGGTGTGCGATAAATGCATGGAATAGAAAATACCGGGTTATTAGTAAGCTTTCACAAAGCAAATTGAATTTCCATATGCTTCATTATGATGGCAATAATAGGCAAGTCTGTGTGATTACTAGTTTTTATCATCATGTAATGTGTAAATATATCTGAGAAAATTTAAATTTTAAAATGAATTACTTCTGGTATGTCTTTCCTCTTACATATATCACATATAACTTTTGCAGGTTGGATTTGCTACCATTTTATGCAAGATTGGTTGCTACATTGCATCCCTGCATGTCTGATGTAGCAGAGGATCTTTGTTCCATGCTGAGGGGGGATTTCAGATTTCATGTATGTATTTAAGCATTTATTTTGTTTTATATATATATACATATATATATATATATACCCACACATATATACTTATAAGTTAAGTGAGGATTCTTTAGTTTAAGAATAAGATTATCGTATTGGTAAGCATATTTTTGAAATTTGATAGTGGTATAACAGTTCAGAATGTATGGACTTCTAAGTTTGTAAAATGTAAATTTTCTCAACAAAGCTTGAAATTGGTAAGTGATGTTCCAGTTTGGAGATGAGCTGTTGCTGCTACCTTGTTTCCTACAGGTACTACACTTGTTGGTTTTGTAAAGGAAAAGCCATCCTCTGAGGTCAAGAGAGTCAGCAGGTCTCATTGGTGTTCCCACGAGAAACACAGGATTGGCCCTGTGAGTCAGGGCACAGTGCCTGGAGGACACCTGCTTAGGTGTTGGGAGTCCAGATATCTGGGGCACCCGACATTGCATAATTGCTCTGATCAGTGAATGCTGTTCTGGCCCACTTTTTACTGACTCTTCCCTAAACAGCCTTTACCTTGAATAGTAGTCAGGGACCTGTTTCCAGACAGCTTCTCTCCCTTTCTAGTCCTAGGAGTCTTAACTGCCTGTTAGTGGTTCTCCAGATCCATATTACCCGCTCACCTTGTGCAGGTGCTACAGATACAGCATTGAAAGGAGTAAAATGACGCCTTAGTGTGTCTGAAAGTGCATATTGGTAGACTGAAAAGACATGAAATTCAAGTAGTTATGTTAGCCAATGGAAAAATTGTGTTGACAGAATTTAGCTTTATAGCAGGTTGCTTGGAATGCAAGTAAATGTTTGCTATGCTCACGATGCACTTTATGCACTCATTATACAGAAATTGGTATTGCTGAGTGCTCAGAGAACAGAAATAATTCCTGAGATGAGGAATCTCACAACATAGTTGGGAAGATAAGACATAAATACTCACAAAAATAACAGTGAAATAAACATTTAAACTCTAAATATATTTAATATTATAAAGAATGGCATGCTTAATTGCCAAATGAATTGTTCAAGAGTGAGAGCCTTGAGTTCGGAGGAAGGAGAGAATCTCAGTGAGGTGTGGGTTGGCCTCTAGGCTTCTTGCCATAGAAGCCAATTTATATGAGATTTGTGGTTAACGTTTTTCTGGGGCAGTTTTTGCTGAAGTGTGTTTTGAATTTTTATGGATAGTATTAAGCAAGGACAGGATTCTCTGTTTTAAAGGAAGTTTGGAAACACTGACATCAAGAAAGTTAAATGGTTGTGTTTTGTTTTGTTATAAGAATTCCCAAAGCTTTAGTAGGGTAATGTGCAGTGTGAACCTCCTGGAAGGGGTCGAATACGTAGTCAATCAGAGAACACACTTTGGTAAATGCTGCCATTTGAGGGACTGACGTGTCAGAAATTGTGATATTCTTGTTGATTTATTTAATCCCATCGTGCAAAACAAGGAACTGTTTTACTGGCAGGCAGTATGACTCTATTACATGAGTTATATGCATATACCCCTCAACTGTATCCAAAATTAAACAACACACAGGTTGCTGGACCAAGCATAATTAGTGCTTTTGGTGAGAAACTTAAAATGAAGTATATTCTATTCATGTATACGTCCCCTCCCATCTTTGATAATTGGGGTGGGAGTTGAGGAATTGGACAGTTTTGTTCCTGATATAATGCTCCATTACAACTCAAAGACTTACCAGAATTCTAGAAATCTGCAGACTTTGCCAATGACTTGTTATCAGTCTCTCTCTCTCTCTCTCTCTCTCTATATATATATATACACAATATATATATATATACACACACACACACACACACACACACACACACACACACATCGGTCTGTATATATGCTCAACTTTCCCATCCTTAAATGAAAATAAAAATAGCAACAAGAAAATGTTTTCCAGCCTCACCCCCTATCCTCTTTCACTTTCTTCTTGAGTTTTTTTAGAGTGTACTTGCCTCTTCTGCTTCTTCAAAGACATTTACCCTTTGTCTTGCCATCATAGCAAACCTCGCAGAGACCACCAGCATCATCCTAATCACTTCATGCCAGTTGAAGTCCTCGCAGATTCTGAACTGCTGGACTGTTCTTTTTTTCTGTCATTCTGTCTCCACCACTTGCTAGCATTGTTAACTTTGGTCAAGTTACTTAGGTAGTATATACTGGTATCTTTTTATACTGATATCTTTTTAAATGGGATTGTTGTTATGGATTAAACTAAATGGATATAAAGTTCATCACACAATGCCCAGACATAGATATTATTATAACAATAATTATCCTTTCTCTCCTACCACTCTCTCCTGGCTCTTACGAGTGCTATTCTCAATATCATTTATTGATAGTAAAAATATTTTTTTCTTTTTTCCAACTGAGTTTATTTGTTTGCATTCCCACACTTTACTTCCTTCAACCTCTTTTTTGACAAGAACCCATTTTACCCAGGATTCAGTTGACATCGATTTCTCAGCACCCTCAAATACATATTTCTTGCCAGAACCTCTCTCTTGGTGCTTAGTAAGTTTTCATGCACTTATAGCTAAATACGTCCATTAAAAAAAACAAAACAACTCAGTACTTCTTAAAAACATCTTTACCCTTGGGGCGCCTGGGTGGCTCAGTCGGTTGAGCGTCCGACTTCAGCTCAGGTCATGACCTTGCAGTTCATGAGTTCAAGCCCTGCGTCGGGCTCTGTGCTGACAGCTCAGAGCCTGGAGCCTGCTTCTGATTCTGTGTCTCCCTCTCTCACTACCCCTCCCCCACTCTCTCTCTTTCAAATATAAATAAACATTAAAAAAAATAAAAAAAAAAGTCTTTACCCTTCACTTCCTCATATCAACCTCTATTTTGTCTGTAAATTTGCAGTATTCTTTTTATCATCACTAAGAGAAATACTTCTGCTTTTGTCCCTCGGACATTCAGGAGCCAGCATTCACCAAATTCTGTTGGCACCATCTTCTAAAACACCTCCTCAAATCTAGCATCTCCTCTTCTTAAGCTGAATGATGAGAAGAGCATTTTACCCAGGTTTCCCTGTCTGTTTCCTGTCCAGTTTCCAGCACGTTGTCGTAATCTGATCAATGTGCCCGCTTCTTAAGAACCTCACCTAAGGGGTGCCCAAGTGGCAGGGTCTGTTAAGCATCTGACTCTTGGTTTTGGCTCAGGTCATGATCTCACAGTTTGTGGGTGTGAGCCCTAAGTCGGGCTCTGTGCTGACAGCATGGACCCTGCTTAGGATTCTCTCTCTCCCTCTCTGTCTGCCCCTCCTCCGCTCACATTCTCTCCCTTTCAAATAAACGTTAAAAAAACAAAAACACCTCACCTGAGAAATAAACCTGGTTAACAAAACTATATGAAATCTCATACAGTAGTCAAATTCTAGTTTTAAAACAACAGATCTGCTAATTTGACCAACGGATTAGTAAAGGTAACAGAAATGAGAAACCAGGTATACTTGAGGTCAGGATTTGGAGGAGGAATTTGGTAATATGTTTCAAGATCCTTAGAGGCGTTTATACATTGGACAGTTTTGAGAGTCTGTCCTAAGTAAATAATCTGATATACCCAGAAAAGTTTTATTCACACCATGAATTAGTAGGAAAAAGGAAAATAATCTAAAAGCCCAAGAATGAATTAAGAAAATGGTCATATAATCAAAATGCTGAAATGATATAGAGCCATTGGTAGTAATATTTAGCAAAAAATTTTCATAACAAAGAGAAGGTGCTTCTTTTGGGCAAAAAAAAAAAAAAAGAAAAGAAAAGAAAAAGCCACAAGCTATAAAATCATAGCATAATAAATTTATGGTTGTGATGTTAAAATGCTTGGAAAGTTAAGAACAGAAAAGGATTACATATCAGTATGTCAGCTGTGGTTGTCTTTGGATAGGGGCAATAGAAAATATTTTTTCCTTTCTAGTTTTCCATGCTTTCCAAATTTTCAACAGAGCCTACTTCTTTAATAATGGAGGTGCAACTGTTGTTTAGATATGAGCATATCAGTCTAACTCATTGACATTTTTAAAATCAGTGGTCTTTCAGCTTTTTAAATCAAGCCTCTTTAGTGGTAAAATAAGTTGACCACATATCCCAATTTGGCATATTTGTATATAAATTATATGTGTTTACAGTTATATCAAATATCTTATGTAAATTTATAAAATAAAAGCAAATTGAAAGGTATGATATATCAGAAACAAATACAAGTTCCAAGATTTTTTCAAACCACACTCTAATAGATCAAGAGTCTTGCCCACCCTACCCTGGTTATCAGTGGTCTATACCATAAAATAAACAAAATTTTTGAAGGCAAATTTGCTTGTTTTGTAGACTCAGTGTCTACTTAGTGTTTAGTATATAGTAGATTTTCCAAAAAATTAAAATGGTAAAATGAATAAAGTTTATGTAAAACAAAATGAGCAAATTATAGAGGAAAAAGTGTAGTATCTGTTTGGGTAAAGTTATAAAAGAGCCAGTTTGGGGCAGATGAGCTTCCTTGGATAGGCCTTTGAAATCCTTACTTTTTATATGTTGACATATCTGAAAAGTTTTTGTTAATGTTTATGAATTTAGTTATTCAGTTGATCTCAATTTCAGCAGTCATTAATAAATGTAAGGATTTTTGCTAAAGATTGCTTATATAAGTAAAATTGTATAAGAGACATTGAACCAAATATATATATAAAATTTTATGTTGTTTATTCATTTACTTTTGCAGAAGTGTTTTGCTGTGTCTTTTGATCAAAGGAGTCAACAAATGAGACTAGAAAATAATGAATAAGGAGTCAGAATAAGTTAGGCTTTTTTATAAGTTACAGCCTTTTGAAAAGCTTTTATGTTTTTCCTCTGAAAATGAGGGAGTGAGAACTGATTTCTCATACTTAATTTAAAAATTAGATAATTTTGTCACGTTAGTTAGATTGTATCTCCTTAACTTCAATAATATTTAGAATAATTGTGGATGATACACTGTGTTACATGTTTTCAAAGTTATAATGGTCAGTAATACTTAAAATTGTATGATACTCCAGAACAGTTGTTAAGAACTTGTACGTCCAGAATCACTCAAAGAGATTTTCATATATTTCTCAGCCCTACTCCCTCTATAAAGATTCAGCTTTAGCATATCATTTTTGAAATGCTTCCTTGTACATTTTTTGTTTCCATATTTCTTCAACTGTAAAAGAAGCACATGCTCAATGTGGATTATTTAGAAAACATAAAGGGGGAAGCCCCATAATTTCATCACTTTATTTAAAAAATTTTTTTTTAACGTTTATTTATTTTTGAGACAGAGAGAGATAGAGCATGAACGGGGTGGGTCAGAGAGAGAGGAAGACACAGAATCTGAAACAGGCTCCAGGCTCTGAGCTGTCAGCACAGAGCCCGACGCAGGGCTCGAACCCACAAACTGCGAGATGGTGACCTGAGCTGAAGTTGGATGCTTAGCTGACTGAGCCTACCAGACGCCCCAATTTCATCACTTTAAAACAGACTTATTAATCTTATAGTGTATTTTCTTTACATTTTTTCCTCTGTAGTTGTTGTGATGAATTTATAGTGTATATACAATTTTCCATTCTTTATTTCTCACTGAGAAGCTTTTTGCAGTCACTTCAAACACCTCTTACGCATCATTTTAAAGATTGTATAATCTGTTGTTCTGTACACTAATTACTTAGAAGTGAATTGAAGTGTAGTTGTCAAGTTACGACCACCACTATTTCCATCATCATCACCCTCCTTATTTTTATCTTTATTTAACCAAGTGAGCTGACAGATTCAGGGAATTTATGTGAGTTACCTTTAAGATTATATACCCCCCAAAATGGCACAAAATGACAACAATGGCTCAGATGTTCTAACTACAGATCATTTGCTCTTTTGTATCACTACAATACATATATAAACATTAAACATTTTCTTTTATTTGTTCACTCAGTGAACATTTATTTAGTGTCCACATATTAGTGATACAAACATACAAAGATGGATAAAACTAATAATAGCTAATATTGACTCTCCCTGGTCTCAGGCACTGTTGTGTGTGCTTTACATCAGTTCACTTAAGACAACTTTTATGAGGTAGGTTACTTTTATTAGTTCCATTTTAAAGATGAGGAGATTGAGGCACAGAGTTTAAGTAACAGCTAGTAAATGATAGAGCTGGGATTTAAACCCAGCAAGTCTGGTGCAGGGTCTATACTCTTAATGTATCCTGGATAATAAGCTTAATCACTATGAGGAGCTTTTCATATGTAGCACTTAACATAACATTTATTTGTGAAAGGATCTTTATGAAAGCTGTGCTCTTTTCTGAATTGCTGAAACAGTAAAGGTTAAAGTTCTAGAAGTTGACTTTTATGATTTTATTTTTAATCAGTGCAGTTTTATTGATGCTTTAATAAATACTTGTAGTGAGCTTCTAGTTTGCTCTGAGTTTTTAAATGAGTAAACAAACATAGTTTTGTTTACAAATTATCTTTGAAGAACTAAAAAACCTAAACACCTACCACTGCTTACTATAGACAGTAGGTCCTTAAAATTGAAGATGATAAACTTAAGTGTTAGCTCTCTGAGTATGTATAAGTTTAGTATTTATAAAATGATTATCATGAACTGTCCGGTGAGGTTAGGCCTTATTTTAAAATGCAGTACATACTAAGGTAGTGGGATTCTCCAGTACTAGTTAGTAGACTGGGATTTTAGTACTGATCTTTCATCAAGTCATTTGAGAGTTTTATGTCATTTTGTTATTTTAATTATTAAGCCAGAATTATAACAGCCATGTGGTACAAATAAGATAGGATAGGATAGTAATCTGGAAAAGTAGAAAACACTGAAAAAACTTTTCAAGTCACCACCATATTGAACAATTGCATAAGACAGGAGAGTATTTTGAAAAACTATACTAAACTAGCACAAGGCACCACCATGTTATTGTCACTGTTGCTTGCATAGGTTTCTAGACTGTAAGTTGTTTTCTGATGAAAATGTAATCCATTTACATTTATCTTGCTATGTCTGTTTGCACTGTACTGTTGTAAGAGGGTTTTGTTGTACTGAATACTTCTTGAAATGTGTGCCTAAGTTAGAGGCCTTATATTTGCAAAGGATTTGAATTTTGGTCTACAGTTTTGATGATAGAAAAGAATAGTGATTATATTGGAAATTTTGCTGTAATGAAATTATAATAAAAAATGCAAACTGTAGTTCACAAGTGTAATACATGAAGCTTTAATAATATTTTTGCTTAAGTGAACTCTTGGTACTTATTATTTTTAAGTTAGCATTTCCTAAAATGTGTTCCTTATTAATTTAATGGGATGTTAACTAGTACTTGCTAGTATTTCAAAAGGGAGTTTATATTGCCAAATAAATTTGAGATAAATTGAATTAAGTTAAACAGTCCTCTTTATTTGAGAACCTATTTAAGCCTGATAAAGTGTATTGTTTCCCCAAATTACTTGACCGTGGAACTGTTTGCAAATCATATCCCAGCACTTGTGTTCTGCAGAGCTTATATTGCCTTAAATGAAAGTAAGTTGTGTAGCAAGAAATTTACCCAAATTTATTTAAAATATTTGGAATGAATGCAGACTTAATAAAATAACATTTCTTATCACAAGAGATTTCAAAATGCTAATTCTCTAAGTTAATGTCTCCTTTCTCTTAATTTGTAGGTACGAAAAAAGGACCAGATCAATATTGAAACGAAGAACAAAACTGTTCGTTTTATTGGAGAATTAACTAAATTTAAGATGTTCACAAAAAATGATACACTACATTGTTTAAAGGTTAGTGCTGCATTATTTGTGTTCTTTTAAAAAAATTTTTAATTTTTTTTTTGCTTTTTATTTATTTTTGAGAGAGAGAGAGAGAGAGAGAGAGAAAGAGAAAGAAAGCGAAAGCACGGGAGGGACAGAGAGAGAGAGAGAGAGACAGACACAGAATCCAATGACAGGCTCCAGGCTCTGAGCTACCTGTCAGCACAGAGCCCAACACGGGGCTCGAACCCATGAACCGTAAGATCATGACCTGAGCTGAAGTTGGACGCTTAACCAACTGAGCCACCCAGATGCCCCTTGAGTTGTTTTTAATAGACAAATTTAAAGTTTTGGTTATAAATGCTGGAAAAAATGAATTAAGTAAGGAATATTTGTTTAATCTAAAGGAAGATAGGAGTGAAAGGGAATATTAAACAGATGAACAGAGTAGAAAACAAATAATATGCTAGAGATGCAGCTATCACAGTAATTACATGAAATGTAAAAGGACAAACTACATGAAGTAAAAGCCTGAAGAATATAAGGCTTGATTAAAACAACACTGTAGGCTGCCTATAAGAAACATACCCTTAAATACGAAGACCATAAAGGCTAAAGTAAAAAGATGGGAGAAATATACCAGGGAAGCATTAATTAAAAGTCACCTGGTTTCATTATTATCAGGCAATTAAGGCACAAAGCATTTGTTAGAAATAAAGAAGGATAGTTCAGAATGATGAAGAGGTAGTTTTAATAGGAAGGTATTACCTTACTGAATCGTTATGAATCCAGTAAGGTAGCTTCAGAATATATAAAGCAAAAATCAAGGAAAGGAGACATAAACAAATTCACAAACGTAAAGGGTTGGAAACACCTTTCACTAGCTGAAAGAAGCAGCAGACCAAATCAGTACATATACACAGATTTGAATAACACAACAACCTGGATCTAACTGACACTCTACCCAACAGCATCAGAATTTACAATCTCTTATGATATACATGGATCATTTACCATAATTAACCATTAAAATAAAATCTCAGCACATTAGGGGTGCCTGGGTGGCTCAGTCGGTTAAGCATCCGACTTTGGCTCAGGTCATGACCCTACAGTTCGTGAGTTTGAGCCCCGCGTTGGGCTCTGTGCCGACAACTCGGAGCCTGCTTCAGATTATATGTCTCCCTCTCCTCTGCTCGCTCGCTCTTTGTCTCTCAAATGAAATTAAAAACAAAAAAAAGAATCCCAGCAAATTCGAAAAGACTGAAATTATTCAGATTATGTTTTCTGTCCACAATGGAATTAAGCAAGAAATTAGTTAATAAGTAGTTATATATGGTAAAGCTGATACAGTATAGATGGAATAATTCTACATTTGGAATTGATTATTATTAACAACAACAAATTTTGTATCAAATTGATTTCCTAGGGATATTATTAGGTAGCTTACACAAAGTGGGTCTCATGGATTCAAGTACATTTGGAAAACCCTGAGTTAAACAAATTTGCCCAATTACTTGACTGCTTGATTTCTTAACAGTGTTTAAAATACTAATAGTCATTGTAAATATTCAAGGGGTTAAGTTTCGTAAACCTAGTTGGAGCATCTCAGGTGACTACAAAGTACATTTAGAGAAACTCTGGATAACATTTTAAGAGGGATTGTTAAAGATTTCTCAGTGCTGTAGTTGAAGGGAGTCATACCATGGAACAATTTAAACATTAGTATATTGCTTCATAATAATTATTACAAATACATAAGAAGGATATACTTTTTTTGACACAAATTCCATTTCTATAAGTTTTAAGGTTATTGCACAGATTTATCTACAAGGATATTAAGTATTGTTAAGTATTGTTAAATATTAACAAGTAATGTTAAGTACACAATTGTTTAAATAAGAAATTGTAAACAGTTTTAATATTCAATAAATAAGAATCATTGGAGTTTTATTGTAGTTCATATTATACAGAAATATGTCCCTTTTAAATCATGCCATGCAAGGGTAAATAAGGACACAGCCAAAATAGTTATATTATCTAAAAAACACCAAGTTATTAAATGATGTGGTATATTTGAATGTGTTTTGGTTTAGAAAATATGCATAGAAAAAGATTGGTAGGATAAATACTTAAATGCTATGGTAATGTGTTATGTTTGTAAATTTCATACAATGAGCCTGTTGTAGTCAGAATTTTACAAGTAAATATCATATAAACCAAAACAAAAAAGCCATTTAGAAAATGTTAGCTGTGTATGGTGCAGATATTTAAATACATAGCATCTGATAATCAGTATAGAAAGGGCTTTAATATTAGTTTTTCATGTATTTATCTGAAAGGAAAGGCATTAAATGTATTGAAGATTTTAGATTAAATTTTTGTGGCTGAACACAAAAGATACTTAGCAATGACTCTTGTTAAGCTAACGTAGACTAGCTTTTGTTTTTCACACTGATATTTTTAAGATTGTTACACACAGTAGATCTGTATTTTCTTTCTCTAATAGGACTGAAGTATTGTCTTTGTGTTCTCTCATCATCATTATTATTACAGATGCTTCTATCAGACTTTTCCCATCACCACATTGAAATGGCATGTACTCTACTGGAAACATGTGGAAGATTTCTTTTCAGATCTCCAGAATCACACCTGAGGACCAGTGTACTTTTGGTAAGGGCTTGAGGATCCTGGCAAGAGCTTGAGGTTCTTGATTTACTTCAGGGGTTAGAAATATTATATTGACCAGTACCTATGATCGATCTTGCTCTGCAGCATAAGCTAGAACCTCCCATATTTATGTGCTGCGCAGCCAGTCCAGGAGAGTTGCAAGAATTTTTCCCACTTGGGCGCCAGTGAGTTCACACTGTTGTAAAGGAGGATTAAGTTCAACCCCAAATAACTTTTGATAAATGATTCAAATGAGCCAAGTACTCTTAATACTATTATATTAGAATCATTGTTATGGATGTTCTTGGATATTCAAAGAAGCCATTGTTAAGTGCCATGAGCATATAAATTATAAGCTTAAACATATAAAATTGAAATTTTAAATTAAAAACAACTTTAAAAGTTAACTTGGGGTAGAAGTTATTTCTTAAGCTAATTAGAATACTGAAATGGCCATCAAGTTTCTTGATCAGTTAAATTGTTATGCTTACTGATAATACCCATGCATTCCCTTGCAGTCTTGGGACCTTTCCAAGTGTGGTGGAGGGAGTATTGGTGTTAGTGTTAAAGGGAGCTCAGGTTTAGGAATCGCCGGGCATGTACTGTCATTATTTCAGTGTTGCTGTTACAAAAGTCTGGATTGTGTCATTTTTTTTAGATGTTATTTTTTTAAAAATCTAGTTGTGAGCCTAAACATTCTCTGCCAATGCTATTTAAAATGAAGAAACACAAGAATTTATTTCTTTAAAAATTTTTTTAAAAATATTTATTTATTAATTTTTTTTTGTTTTTTTTGTTTTTTGAGAGAGAGAGAGAGAGAGAGAGAGAGAGCGAGCGAGTCGGGGAGGAGCAGAGAGAGGGAGACACAGAATCTGAAGCAGGCTCCAGGCTCTGAGCTTTCAGCACAGAGCCCAACATGGGGGTCGAACTCATGAACTGGGAGATCATTACCTGAGCTGAAGTCCGACGCTCAACCAAAGGAGCCACCCAGGCACCCCTAATGTTTATTTCTGACAGCGAGACAGAGAAGTTTTGTTGGGAATAAGTATTAGAATAAAAGTATTTTGACTAACTTAGACTTTTTTATTATAGGAACAAATGATGAGAAAGAAGCAAGCAATGCATCTTGATGCAAGATACGTTACAATGGTGGAGAATGCATATTACTACTGCAACCCACCTCCAGCTGAAAAAACAGTGAAAAAGAAACGTCCTCCTCTCCAGGAATATGTCCGGAAACTTTTATACAAGGATCTCTCCAAGGTTACCACTGAGAAGGTAAATCTCATCGAAATTATAAAGTAATAGTAAATTTGAGATTTGTGGGAGTGTTAAGGTTGTGTAATATTCGGGGGCGCCTAGGTGGCTCAGTTGGTTAATCATCCGACTTCAGCACGGGTCATGATTGCTCCGTTCAGAGTTCGAGCCCCACGTCAGGCTCTGTGCTGACAGCCCAGGGCCTAGAGCCTGCTTCTGATTCTCTCTCTCTCTCTGCCCCTCCCCTGCTCGTGCTGTCTCTGTCTCTCTCAAAAAGAAACTTAAAAAAAAAAGATTATATAATATTCAAATTTATTCTTCTTCCTCCTAATGATAGTAGTATTAAGAGCAGTGCACTTTCCTTCTATCCATTGCACTAAATTATTTTAGGTCAGGAACATATATTTCAGCTTCCTTAGGTCAGTTTGTTTTATAAATTGCTTCAGTGTTTGACAAAGTATGCATAAGAAATTGAATCAGAGCTGTTAAATTTCAGCACTGAAGTTTAGGAGAGGTAAGATTAGATTCCAAGTTTAATTATGGTTGATTCTATACAAAAGTTCCTAAAATGGAATTCATATGATGATACTTAACATATAGGACTTATGTTTTGTTTTCTTTTATGATTCTTACTCTGAAGTAGCAATTCTTTCCATTTTAATTTTGCTGTTGTTTATGTTTGTAATTACTGCTTTGTCTCTCATATTCTATAATCAGTTTGACTAAATATTTTCCTTCAGTATAAAGGATTATAACTTTGAGTGGGCTTTCGGAGGTCCATGGCCTTCTGAAATTTCATAATTTTGAATGTCTAGGGCTGTTTATATTTTTCTAGAGGGAATGTTTATAGTCTTCCTTAGATTCTTAGCAGGGATCAATTTCCAGAAAAGGTTAAGAACTACTAACCTATTTTCTTTTTCTTTCTTTCTTTCTTTCTTTCTTTCTTTCTTTCTTTCTTTCTTAATTTTATTTTTTTAATTTACATCCAAATTAGCATATAGTGCAACAGTGATTTCAGGAGTAGATTCCCTAATGCCCCTTACCCATTTAGCCCTTCCCCCCACCCACAACTCCTCCAGTAACCCTCTGTTTGTTCTCCGTATTTAAGAGTCTCTTATGTTTTGTTCTCCTCCCTGTTTTTATATTATTTTTGCTTCCCTTCCCTTAAGTTCATCTGTTCTGTGTCTTAAAGTTCTCATGTGAGTGAAGTCATGTGATACTTGTCTTTCTCTAATTTCGCTTAGCATAATACCCTCTACTTCCATCCACGTTGTTGCAAATGGCAAAGTTTCGTTCTTTTTGATTGCCGAGTAATACTCCATTGTATATATGTACCACATCTTTTTTATCCAGTCATCCATCGATGGACATTTGGACTCTTTCCATACTTTGGCTATTGTTGATAGTGCTGCTATAAACATTGGGGTGTATGTGTCCCTTCAAAACAGCACATCTATATCCCTTGGATAAATACCTAGTAGTGCAATTGCTGGGTCGTAGGGTGGGTCTATTTTTTAATTTTTTGAGGAACCTCCATACTGTTTTCCAGAGTGGCTGCACCAGCTTGCATTTCCACCAGCAGTGCAAAAGAGATCCTCTTTCTCTGCATCCTCGCCAACCTCTGTTGTTGACTGAGTTGTTAATGTGAGCCATTCTGACAGGTATAAAGTGGTATCTCATTGTGGTTTTGATTTGTATTTCCCTGATGATGAGTGACGTGGAGCATTTTTTCATGTGTCGGTTGGCCATCTGGAGGTCTTCTTTGGAGAAGTGTCTCTTCATGTCTTTTGCCCATTTTTTCACTGGATTATTTGTTTTTTGGGTATTGCGCTTGATAAGGTCTTTATAAATTTTGGATACTAATCCTTTATCTGATACATCGTTTGCCAAATATCTTCTCCCATTCTGTCGGTTGCCTTTTAGTTTTGCTGATTGTTTCCTTCGCTGTGCAGAAGCTTTTTGTTGATGAGGTCCCAGTAGTTCATTTTTGCTTTTGTTTCCCTTGCCTCTGGAGACATGTTGAGTAAGAAGTTGCTGTGGCCAAGATCCAAGAGGTTTTTGCCTGCTTTCTCCTCAAGGATTTTGATGGCTTCCTGTCTTACATTTAGGTCTTTCTTCCAATTTTGAGTTTATTTTTGTGTATGGTGTAAGAAAGTGGTCCAGGTTCATTCTTCTGCATGTCGCTGTCCAGTTTTCCCAGCACCACTTGCTGAAGAGACTGTCTTTATTCCATTGGATATTCTTTCCTGCTTCGTCAAATATTAGTTGATCATACGTTTGTGGGTCCATATCTGGGTTCTCTATTCTGTTCCATTGATCTGAGTGTCTGGTCTTCTGCCAGTATCATACTGTCTTGATGATTACAGCTGTGTAGTATAGCTTGAAGTCTGGGATTGTGATGCCTCCTGCTTTGGTTTTCTTTTTCAGGATTGCTTTGGCTATTCAGGGTCTTTTCTGGTTCCATACAAATTTTAGGATTATTTGTTCCAGCTCTGTGAACTAACCTATTTTCTTGATTATTGCAGTTGCTTTGTTAAAAACTTCACATTTAAGTAAGATATGATTGAAGAGAACATTTCAAGGTTAACTCTACAAGTGTGGAACTTTTTTGTTTTTAGGAAAAAAATGTAAAACAAGTTAACTTCTGAACAGAGTAAACCTGGGGGAGAAAAGGCGTACAGTAATACTCATGTTATATATGCGACTTTGGAAATTGGACTCAGCTTTCAGAGAGTCAGAGACAGTACTTGTTTCAAACAATAAGCAATTTGAAAGCTGTTTTAGAATTGGCTAAAAGTTTAAAAAATATAGATTGCTTTTACAGTTGATAGCATTAACAGTTCCACTGAAGCTGATTAGAGAACATACTAAGTGCTTGAAAGATGGATTGTGGCTGTAGAGTAGAGATGGAAGGAGTGCTTTGCAATCTGCCAGCAGTATCCTTTTTTTTTTTTTTTTTTTTTTTAGAATAAAAATGGAAAGAACTTGATTATGGGTAGAGCTCTGCTCATCTCATTACCAGTAGAGCTTTTGAAATAGTAATGGCTAACTTTTATGCGGTACTTATAATGAGCCAGACACTTCCCTGGGTATCTCACATGTTTTAATTTGTCTAATCTTTACAACAAACTATGAAATAAGTGCTGTTATTATCCCCCCTTTTGCACATGTGGAAATAGAATGCTGTGTAATGTCAGCCTTGATTTTGTACCCTCCAGTTTAAGTAGTCTTTTAACCAATTGACCTTGGGTTTAATTTACTGGAAATTTTTGATTCATAACAAGTATCAGAGATTATTAACATTAATTATATGCAAAAGAAAATATTATTTTTGGTAAACCTTTATTTTTTTTTAGTGATCTGATTTTAGGAGTGTATGTTATTAGCTTGTATGAAGATCTGGGAACTCTATGAAATTTAGAGACTTTATGTGAATAAATTTAGTGACAAATGTGAGTAAATTTTGCCAATAATTAGAAAAAAATCTCACTTTTCCTATGTCTAAAGTCAAGTGGCTGGTAGAGGATCTCTAAAGTATTTTTCATTTCGAAAATTGTATGACTGCACAGTCAAAATAACTATATTACTGGGTATATGGGAATATTATGTGCTTATGTTAGTAATTGAAACAAAATTCTCTTTATGTAGGTTTTGAGACAGATGCGAAAGTTGCCCTGGCAGGACCAAGAAGTGAAAGACTATGTTATTTGTTGTATGATAAACATCTGGAACGTGAAATATAATAGTATTCATTGTGTAGCCAACCTCTTAGCAGGACTGGTACTCTACCAAGAAGATGTTGGAATCCATGTTGTGGATGGAGTTTTAGAAGATATTCGATTAGGAATGGAGGTACTGAGTACTTTCTTTAAAGGCATCAAATTGGAGTTTGTGGAGAATTTAAACAGCTTTTAAATTTGATTATTGAAAAATAATAATTTGGAAACCTTCCTTTCCTTTCCCGTTATGATGTCAATTTACTATTACTTCTTCAGAGTTAGTGTTTTCTTCAAAAACCCTTTTGTCTCAGATTTCCTGGTCTTGCAGGCTAATGCTGGAGAGTTTTTTGCCTCTTTCTCAAGTTCAGTCAGGCTTTTGAAAGATTGTAGTTTTTTTTATTATTTCTGGGGCACAGTTAGGACTCAAGTGATAGGTGTTTCTAAACCTCTTAATTAGGAGACTTGGTAATCATTCAATAATAATTTCTGTAAACAGTTTTCTGTAAAGGATTTCTGTATGTATATAATTCATGAATTACAGAAAAATTAAGTTTTGGGGGCTTATAGGGAGAATTACATTTTAACTGTTTTGTCAACTCATTTAATGATAGCTTAATACTGAGTTTAGTATTTAACTTGTTCTTTTTGTAAAACATTTTAAACATAGTCATTTCTTAGAGAAAGAATACCCAGTGATGATCACTTTATTTAGAAAAGAAGGAAAGAACCCATTATTTTTTCTGTTTAGTATTCTTTCAGTAATTGATATTATCAAGTGACAGAGGAGAATTTTACCTCTTTTCAAACACATTACTATTCTTTAATGGAAATCTGTGTTTGTTTTTCCTTTAGGTTAATCAGCCTAAATTTAACCAGAGACGTATCAGCAGCGCCAAGTTCTTAGGGGAACTTTATAATTATCGAATGGTGGAATCAGCTGTTATTTTTAGAACTCTTTATTCTTTTACTTCATTTGGTGTTAACCCGGATGGCTCTCCAAGTTCACTAGACCCCCCTGAGCACCTTTTCAGAATTAGGCTAGTGTGCACTATTTTGGATACCTGTGGCCAGTACTTTGACAGAGGTTCTAGTAAACGAAAACTTGATTGCTTCCTTGTATACTTTCAGGTATGTAAACTGAAATACACAGTTTCGCATTTAATGCTTTACTGCGGTTACAAAAATACTAGAGAAGAGATGCTATAGCATTCACATATCACATGTAAGGTGTGCTCATCATTTGATTTACTCCTGCTGCAAGGATGTAGAGATTAAAAAATATATGATGAATTCTATTATATAAACATTCTACTTGCATTGTCACTTTTATAATTGACAGTAATTCATCATTAGTTTGGGAATTATTTTGGTATAGTTTATAAATTTGGTAAAGTAATTTATGGATTATGGTATTTGGTATGGTAATTATGCATTAAATTACTCGTGGGTTTTTTTGTACATCTCATAACATTTTTAACTCATCTATGTTCTGTTTTTAAATCTAAAATTCTTGTTTCTAAAGGATTTAAGGTTTTTTTTTTAGAAAAAACTGTCATTTTTGGAAAATATGTTGTTTTCAACACAGGAAAAAATATTTGTTCATTCATGGTAAATTCTTGGGTTGTACTTTTCATATCTTAATTTTAGTTAATTATGTAAACTTATAATTTAGAGTAAATACAGTATAAATAAAATTCAGATACAAATATGGAGACAGTTCTATAACTTCTATGAAGTTGGTGTTCCAAAAGTTAACTTATAGGTTGGTTGTTTGGAACCTACTCTTTCCCATATAATACAGTGTTATAAATACTGATTAGGGTTAGCTGTTCACTATCAAATTCTCCAGGTGTTACTGAAATAAAGTACCAAAAGTACCATTCAATTCTATATGATCATTCCATTCTGTATAATCTTTTGTTAGTGTTTTCTTCCTTTATTTATTGGTGAAGAAAATAAATCTAAAACTATAATTTTTGAAGTATCAAAACTATCTCCACATAGTGGCTGGTGTTAGATGGGAGGTGAATACTCTCAGGGAAGAGCAGTTTGTTAACTTTGTTCTGCCACCGTACCTGTGCAGTAGAGGACGACATGTCACTCCCTTATTTTCTTAGTTGATAAGCAGAAAATGGGGAGGAGACTTTTGGAAATTTGAGAGTGAGATTGCCTGTTGTATGTAAGGACTATCTTAAGTTGGAGACCATCTGTTTTTGAAAACCAGAGATTTGCTGCAAAATGTCACCTGTAACTATCATCATCAAAAGTAAACTCTCTTTCAGAAGTGTGTTCCTTATTTGCATTTACTCTGAAAGCCTAGACTGAGAGAAAAAAGCCACTTAGAAATATCCAGGAGCAAAAAGAGACCAAAGTATTTTCCATACTGATTAGTCGGCAGAAATGTGTAGTAGGGTATACCTAGGAAATAACGAGTAAGGAGTGAGTGAGGCCGGGGAGATGAGGGCAGTGTGTTCTCCCAGGACAGAGGATGTACAGTGAAGTATGGGAAAGCCAGATGGAAAGTATCACCTGCAGCAGTGCTTCTGCACTTCAATATGAATATGTACCACCTACAGGTATTGTTAAAATGCAGATTGTGATTCATTCGGTCTGGGGTGGGGGCCTCAGATTCTGCATTTCTGACAAGCTCCCACTTGAGGTCCACACTCAAACTGGAAGAGAATGAAAGCACCCAGAAGAATACCTGTTTATATACAAGCAAATTCTTGGGTTGTGCTTTTTAGTTAAACTAAATGTAGGAATTACAAAGTATGAAATCGAATGAAGGAACCAGGCTAGGAGAAGAAAGGAAGGATATCTAAACAGTGCCATATACACAGTGGATGTTCAATGAATGCTTGCTGATTAATGATTTTTTTGTATTTCAGAAACTGTATTTTCAGATACTTTAATTGACCTTTTAAAATTAAAATCAAGGCAGGTAGTATAGAGACAATGATGAAAATGTATCAAAACTATGGCTTTGAATCTGGTTGTTTTGTAAAATCAGTATTTAAACCTGGTTTGGGAGTGGGGTTTCTGCCTTGTGTCAGTACCTAGAAATTTATTTGGTATTTTATTTATGATTTTAACTAGGTAACATCACAATACAGATTATTATTTGAAAGTATTTTGGTTGACAATTTCTTACTGCTAAATTTATTTTTCATTTGTTATCAGCGTTATGTTTGGTGGAAGAAAAGTTTGGAGGTTTGGACAAAAGACCATCCATTTCCTATTGACATAGATTACATGATCAGTGATACACTAGAACTGCTAAGACCAAAGATCAAACTCTGTAATTCTCTGGAAGAATCCATCAGGCAGGTACACGACTTGGAACGAGAATTCTTAATAAAACTAGGTAAGCAACTAATTAAAGAAAATGAAGATGATATTTGGCAGATTGTTTTTAGAATTTGCTTCGTATTATCAGTTTGCTTTTGTATACTTCCTATTTTCAGTGTTGAGTGTTACTTAATAGTGTTAGGTGAGACCTGAGTGGCATATCTGATTTCACTGAATAATCCCAAATTGGAGGAAAGCAGTCATGTAAGTAGGGATGGAAAAAAAACACAATCCTGTTAGCCTTTCTTAATTTTAGGATTTTTGGTTGCTATAATACAAAGTACTTTTGATTAAAGCATCTCTTATATATACAGTATGTATGTATTTTCAACAAGTATTATTTCCTAAGACAACTTGGGCATGACACTGTAGGGAGGAGTATCTGTTAGAAGTTTGGAACTACCTTGTGGAATTTCAGACCTAATTCCCTGGGAGAGTTGTCTCTTTTTCTAAGGACTAGAGAAAATGTGAGAAATAATGTGGTACAGGAGACTTGGTCTATTTACTTTCTCCACATCCTTCTGCAACTATTCTGGAATAAGAGTTAGCTCTTGAACAGTTCCCACAAGGGACTAAATGAGCTGACTAACTTTGTCAGTGGAAATAACTGGAACGAGGTGTAGTCTTTCAAGTCTTGTTTGCTTGCTAATAGTTCTTAGCATGTTAGCATGTTTTAGTGTAGTCATTTCAAAGTGACATGCTTTTAGGCTATTAAGCTAGTGTTTTATTTCCTCCTAGCACTCAGCACCCGTATGTCTGTCGCCGAAAGATCCTTAAGCTTCACCAGTTACACTAATTGCATAAATTTACTATGTTGCATATATGAAAAACTACTTTTCATGGCAAAGCATTTGTGATTTTTTTTTCCTTTAAAACTGTTTTTCTTATTATATCCAGCATTTTAATAGAATTTCTTTCTCTAAAGATCCGTCTTCCTTTGGAGAATATGATTACTGTTATCTAACTGAGCAGTATTTTTAAAGGTGCTACCGATTGTGTAACTATTGACTTTTCTACCACTCCACCCAGAAGGACATATGTGATTCTTTTGTTCTTTGAACTTTGTCCCAAGTCAGCACTTTTTTTTTTCCTTTTCAGATTTCCAGTTGTATAAAATGGTCATTTCAAGCAAAGTACTTATTTACTTATTTATTTCATTTATTTAACATGCTTTAATATAGTTAAGTCTTAGTCTTGTTTCCCAAAAACCTTCATGAATGGTTCTCTCTGTGTAGTGGGCATGAGATAGCACTAGTTTGACACCCAGTTTGATAGCAGCAAAGAGTGTGGTATGCTTTATCCTTTGTAGAGCAAAGGGTTAAATGAAAGGACCGCAAGCTTCTTTTGAGGGGTCTGTTCCTGTTTAGAATATGGCAAGGAAAAAATAGGCCACCATTTGTGAATGAAATTCTAAAGATGATGACAACTGGAATCAATATGCTTCCAAGTCCCATTTTTCTCTTGCTTTAGAGTCTAAATATCAGGAAGAAGATGTACATGAATGAATCTATATTATATTATATAGATTATATTATATATAAAATATATTATATAAATCTATATAATATATATTATATAATATATATAATATATAATGTAGATTATATTATATTAAATCTGTATTTCCTATTGATAGATAATACAGTATCCTTGATAGTTTTTTTTTGTTTTCAAGCACTTTGTAAATTCTTTATTATTTTAACTTTATAACAACCCGATGTAAACCTAATAGTTAATGAGAAGGCACTACAAAATTCCCTAAGATTTTTAAGTCATTTTTAATATTATTAGAAGTAGTACTTATTCATGGCAGAAATCCTGAAAAATACCGAGAAAACAAAAATTACATATTCCATACATAAGAACAATCATGTGTTAACATTTTTTGGTACATGTTCTATTCTTTTGAAATTTTTTCATGTTTGTAGTTATATTACCGGATTTTTTTTCTACCTAATACTTACGAAATTTCTTCCTGACATGAAATATTTTTCTAAGTCTTAATTTTTTTTTAAATTGGCTATATTCCTTTGTATGAATGTGCCATAATGTATTTAATCTTGTTGTTTGATACTTAGGCTGTTTCCAGTTTTACATTAGTATAAATAACATTTCTGTGTGATTTTTGTGTGCATCTTCGTTTTCTCAAGAAAGACATAGAATTATTGGCTCAGACATTCTCTTCCAGTTTAAGAACAAAAACCAAAGTGGTAATAGGCAATATAATTTAGTCAGGCATGGAAGTTGTAGACTGTATAATAATACAAGGAACAGAAATGAAGGAAACAGAAGTGAAAAAAAAGAAGACTCATGAGTAAATTATAAAGCCAACAGTGTATTTCATAAATGAGAAACAAATTCAGTAGAACAGAATAAAAGGCCTAGAAGCATCCCCAATTAAATATAAACTTATTTAGTGTATAATAAACTAGGAATCTTAAAAAATAGCATAAGGGCAACAGGTTGGCTTATAGGAGGAAAACTGATAGAGAGCCACATCTGATATCCTCAAACTCCAGATGGATTAAGGAGCTAAGTATTTTTAAAAAGTTTAAAAAGATATATGATTATCAAATATTTGGAGGTGTTAATTTTCCCAAATTCTAAAACAATTGAAGAAAGCACACACATGGCCACAGATCTGGGTGCTTAAAGCTTTTATACCATAGAAAAATAACTGAAATTAAAATGAGGATAGTTTGCATGTCAGGTTTGTTGCACTTACATAAAGGGCACAGGCAAATTGGTAATAAATTAGAATATCCCAAAAAATAAATGAACATGATAAGGGAAGGCGGGGAGAGTAAGTGTTCTTACTGAGTGCTGCCTGATGCCAGAAATCAAAGACTGTGCTCTCTCTGACATGTTGAGTATGGGAAGAAATGCTCACTGGGGCGCCTGGGTGGCTCAGTCGGTTGGGCGGCTGACTTCGGCTCAGGTCATGATCTTGCGGTCCGTGAGTTCAAGCCCCGCGTCGGGCTCTGTGCTGACAGCTCAGAGCCTGGAGCCTGTTTCAGATTCTGTGTCTCCCTCTCGCTGACCCTCCCCTGTTCATGCTCTGTCTCTCTCTGTCTCAAAAATAAATTAAAAAAACGTTAAAAAAAAATTAAAAAAAAAAAGTTAAAAAAAAAAGAGAAATGCTCAACATGTCTAGTAAGCAGAGAAATATAAACTAAAGCAGTCTAAAAGGAAGTATTACAGTTAACTACTATCTCGGTTATGAGCAGGAAAACTGAGGCACCAAACAGCGTTTTATTGTTTGTCTTCTGTATTTTTATCCCTATGTCCTGTGGGTATACGTTTTTATTTCATTGTTTATTTTAGATTGACGGTGTCCTCGGGGTCAGCAGTAGGATAGTTCATATATACCGTTTAGTAAATGCAAAATGTATTTATAAATTGCTTTTGAAACTGACTTGCAATGCAAATGCAAATGTGTGAAAAATAGTATGTATTTTTCTTAGAAATTAGTAGGAGTATGACTATCAAAACAAAGTGACTTACAAGTTATAGTTCTTCCCAACCTGCATGTTTTAAATGGCTGTAACAAAAGCGTAAAAATAGCCCATGCCATGTGAATTTATCAGTACGTGATATTTTTACCGAGAATGTTTAGATTTAGACAGTCGTGGGGTGCCCAGGTGGCTCAGTCGGTTGAGTGTCCCACTCCAGCTCAGGTCATGATCTCACGGTTTCTGAGTTTGAGCTGTGCATTGGACTCACCGCTGTCAGTGTGGAGCCTGCTTCGGATCCTCTGTCCCGCTCTCTCTACCCCTCCCCCGCTCGCTCTCTCAAAAATAAACCTTGAAAGAATAGATTTAGATGGTCGTGACTTTAAATTTTTGCCTTTGATAACTTAATTTTTTTGTTTGTCTGTTTGAAAGAGACAGAGTGCGAGTAGGGGAGGGGCAGAGAGAGAGGGAGAGAGAATCCTAAGCAGGCCCTGCGACGCCAATGCATAGCCCAGTGCAGGGCTTGCAACCACAAAACCCCGAGATCATGACCCAAGCAGAAACCAAGAGTTGGATGCTTAACTGACCGAGCCACCCAGACACCCCTCTCTTTGATAACTTAGAGAACAGGGGCGCCTGGGTGGTTCAGTCGGTTAAGTGTCCGACTTCGGCTCAGGTCATGATTTCACAGTTGGTGAGTTTGAGCCCCGCGTCGGGCTCTGTGCTGACGGCTCGGAGCCTGGAGCCTGTTTCAGATTCTGTGTCTCCCTCTCTCTCTGCCCCTCCCCTGCTCATGCTCTGTCTCTCTCTGTCTCAAAAATAAATAAACATTAAAAAAAAAAAAAATTAAAAAAAAAAACTTAGAGAACAGTCAAATATTGTTTCTTAAAGTCTGTATAAATGAATAAGCAAATAAATAAAATTTATATATGTAAAATCTAAATTTGTATCTGTGAAATCTAGTAAGTGATGAGAAAATAAGTATTTAAGTTAATGGATTCTCATTCTGAGACACCATCTTCTTTTCTCAGCATTAATTTTCCTTTCTCTCTGAGCATTATCCATCTTTTCTTAAATTTTATTTCCAAACTTGAATGTACCTACTTTAATCACTCTGTACACTCATATTTTTGTCAGTTCAGTTAACTTCTTAGACTTAAGACACTGGAATAATTTTTTTTACTTTTATTGGTTAGTTAATTATTGAAACTCTCTGAACTTCAACATTCCTCATAAAATGAAAGAGTTAAATCATTACATGGTTGCTAAAGTTTCTTTTTGCCCTAATCATCTAAGAGTCTGAATAAAGTATTTATTAAACACCTGTGTGTTTATCAATATATGGCCTCTGATAAGTTTTGAATGTATAAAACAAGGTCTTTGTAGTGAAGAGTCTTATAATCTGATGTCATGTTTTATGAAATCTTAGAAAAAATACTACATGGTGTATTCTTAGATGAAAAGTGCCATGAGAAATTCTCCAAGAGCTTTAGGAGCAGATAGGAGGAAGAGTAATAGATTCAGGTACTCATTATGTGTATTCAGGAAGTAAAATTTAGACTGAACTTAGAGAATGTATAGGACTTGAAAGTACATAGTGAAGGATACTCTGCATTGAGAAGAGTATCTGATGAACAAGATTGCAAGATAGTATGCTTTGTGACAGAAGAGGCCCAGCTATAGGAGAAGGCTAGAGAGAGACAAGGGGAAAGTCAGATCAGATGAGGCATCTTGAAAGTAGAGAGAGTCGTTTGGAATTCCATCGTTAACTAAGAATTGAGTAGGCAGTGAGATGTGACTGAACATAGGAGGTGGGAGCAAATTCAAGCCCAGGGGTTCCCTTAGGAGGAGAATGCTGTTACTGAGGAAAAAAAATTAAGCACTTTGGTGACACGCCTTTGGCTCCTTCCCTTAGTCTTAATTTGCAGACATTCAAATTGATAGCCAAATGTGATTTCTCTTACATGGTTGAGGCAGCATTTTATGTGCTAGTACTTTTTGACATGTTCATCTGAGATGGAGATAAACAGAAGCTGGAAAAAAAGTACACATATATTATTTGTGTGTGTGTGTGTACATATTATATATATATATATATGTTGGTTCATATATATAATGTATCATTGATTTTTTTGTTGAAATGAAGGTCTCTTAGTTTGTAAAATGTTTCTCAAAATAATTTTAAATTGTATTCTTGTTTTACTATTCTGAGAAAATGGCTTTTGAGTCACTTTAATACATACTTCTAAATTAAGTGGTATAATATTGAAAATTTATCCTTTTTTATATACTTCTTCACTTTCTCCTCATTTCAAGGCCTAGTAAATGATAAAGATTCAAAAGAGTCTATGACGGAAGGAGAAAATCTTGAAGAGGATGAAGAAGAAGAAGAAGGAGGAGCTGAAACAGAAGAACAATCTGGAAATGAAAGTGAAGTAAATGACCCAGAAGAAGAGGTGATGACTTTTATTTATAGCAAATAGGTACATTTGTACAAGAGTATCTTGATTATTTGAGCCAAGATTTCCTTGAATGCATAAAATAAGATCTCCTTCCAACCTGCGAACTCTGAAAGTTTCCTGAGAAAGTAGATATAAATGATAAAAATTTAGAACTGGAATGTTTCTGTAATTGGTTTCCATATAATAGGTAGACATTACATTGTTCTTTTAAAAAATGAGGTTGTTGTAGAAACATTCAACCATATAATTTAAATTGGATTATTAAGTATATTATAATAATAGAAGGAAATGAGTGTATCAGACCAATCTTATGGCTGCCTTTGGATTTTGCTACTACACCAGTTAGATAAACAGAATCTAATAAATTAAACAGCCTTAGTAAATGTGACTTCAAAGAGTGACTTGCGGGGCCCCTGGGGGGCTCAGTCGGTCGGGTGGCCAACTCAGCTCAGGTCACGATCTTGTGGTCTGTGAGTTCGAGCCCCGCGTCGAGCTCTGTGCTGACAGCTCGGAGCCTGGAGCCTGCTTCAGATTCTGTGTCTCCCTCTCTCTCTGTCCCTCCCCACTCATGCTCTGTCTTTCTTTGTCTCTCAAAAATAAATAAATATTAAAAAAAAAAAAAAGTGACTTGCTTTCCTATAAATTCCTCATTTGAAGAATTGGGATGTATTACATTTTCTTCACTAAATACATTTCCTCCTTTTAAAAAGTGAACTTGATAATTTTGAAAATTGTATCTTTAAAAAAAAAAATGTGTATTTATCTATTTTGAGAGAGAGAGAGTTTGAACAGGGGAGGGGCAGAGAGAGAGGGAGAGAGAGAATCCCAAGCAGGCACCACGCTGTCAGTGGCAGCCAGACATGGGGCTGGATCTTATAAACCGTGAGATCATGACCTGAGCCTAAATCAAGAGTCTGATGCTCAACCAGCTGAGCCACCCAGGCTGAAAGTTGTATGATTTTTAACCATTGCTTACTTTTCCAATTGCAGTTGAATATCATACATGATACAGTGTGTTTGCTAAGTGGAAAAAAACACAGTGTTCGGTCGGCATTGCATGAGCCTTGTCTGGGAGCAAAAGTGAGAGAGATGTGGTTTAATAAGTGAAGTTGCATAGTTTGCTTCTCCTCCCACTCAAGACCACCCTCTCCCATGGTTGCTCTCTGAGCATAGGGAGAACATTGTTAAAGAGAGAAAGCGGGTTGATTAATAGCAGTGAATAAGAAATTCTGCAACCGCTTGTTTCAGCTGAGAAAGAAAAGGGCTGGAGTTCACTCTTCAGACAAATTGTGCTCTTTGTTTTCATCTTGGTCCTCACTCCTTCAAGCTCCGCGTGGCATTTTGAAGTTCTCCCCAGCAGCTAACAACCAGAATATTTCCTCCTTAATATCAGCTACATAAATTAAAAATGACTTTCAAGATTAAGTAAATGTTCTTCTAAAATTTGAATTTTCTTTAGCATTTATACAATTTAGCAGGTTAAATACAAGATTTATCATTATAATAGCAATAATATTTATCGAGCATTCATTGTTCATAGTCACTTTTTTAAACACTGTATTTACATTACCATTTCTCATACCAACCTGTGAGGTAGGTGAGAAAATAAGGGACAAATAGGTGAATTTGCCCAAGATCTCAGAGTAGTAAGTGGTGAGCCAGTATTTGAACTCAGACGGTGTGACTGGTGCTGTGCTGACCCCTCCTGCTCTCCTTAGCCAGCTTAGATTTTGCAGTCCGGTCACTTCCAGATCCCACAGGTTATTATGTCAGTGTATAATAGGGATTAGGACAATGGGATTCTTGTCCAGCCTTTCGGTTTCAAAAGTTAATTAATCCATTGTGTTTGCCTGAGTTATAAAAAATAAAGGGTAAGGAGAAAAAGTTAATGCATTTTATTTTATTTTTTTTAATTTTGAAAGAGCACAGGCAGGGGAGGGGCAGAGAGAGAGGGAGAGACAGAATCCCAAGCAGGCTCCATGCTGTCAGCGCGGAGCCCCACTTGGGGCTCAATCCCACAAACCGTGAGATCATCACCTGAGCCAAAATCGAGAGTCGGATGCTCAACTGACTGAGCCACCCAGGCACCCCAATGCATTTTAATTTAAGTGTTAAGAAATGATTAATTTTTTTCCAAGGGCAAATTTAAGAGCATCTCTATTGCAAATTTGGTTGTGAATTACAGACTTATGTTAAAAAAAAAAAAAGTTAATGCATTTGAAAAAAAGTAAATGCATTTCTGTACATTCCCAGAGTATTTCCACTTTAGAAACTCTATAAGTTTCCAGATACCAGTATAGTAAATTATAATACACTATTTGGATTTTTAAAATTGTTATGTTATTTCTCATTCACATTCATTGTCTTGGCAGAATGAGAAGATGCTGGATTTAGCGTAGTCTTTTTTTACACTTACAGAACCAAGTGAGAGTGAGTTATGTTGTTGGAAGTGACAGGCTGCACAGATGGGGCACAACTGTGTGCTTTTGTATGTGTCTGCCCTTTTGAAATATCCTTTGGGGTTCTGTTAGTCTTCTGTTTGAAAGGAAATCTGGCTGATCGAAGAGGAGGTGGGGGCATTGACAAGAGAGGATGGGGAGAAGTGGTGAGGGGGAGTAGAATGTCTAGCTCCTGCTTAATAGGCAGTGTGTCCTTGGGCAAGTCACTTCCGAGCCTTAGTTTGTTCATGTATAACAATGGGGCGTGAGGTCTTATCCTGCCTTCTTAGAACTGGATAAAGCAAACAAAATGAAGTATGTGAGAACACCTTATAGGCTGTGGTGCTCTGTACAGTGTAGTGCTTTATAAATCTACTGTCCTTGCTTTCCACTGCTAACCAGGCTAAATTTGAACTATTTACTGACGTTCATTCCAGAGTTAGTTGAGTATTAAAGAACTACTATGAGAAACTCAGTCTCAAAACAGCCAGGGAGGAGGAATAACACAAAAGGTTCAGGAAGCTCATTCCTTTTGGAATTCAAGCAAAAGAGTTTCTACAAAGGATCTTTGTATTATTAGATCGGTGGAAGATAGTGAAATGGGTTTTCGGCTACTGGTGTGCATTAGTTTTCAGCTAATGTTGCCAGCTGACTTTGCCCTAAATTGTAGGCAAACCACATAAAAGGCTGGAACTTGAGAATAATGAACAATTATACAGAAATTTTTAAATCTTTTTAAGTAATGTAAAATATAGTAACCCTTTTCAAAATGTTTTAATCTTCTAATGTTATATAATTTCAGGAGGGTTCTGATAATGATGATGATGAGGGCGAGGAAGAAGAGGAAGAGAATACCGATTACCTTACAGATTCAAATAAAGAGAATGAAACAGATGAAGAAAATACTGTATGTATGGCTGAAAATTTGCTTTTGAGGTCACACAATATTTTCATTAGTATTTCAGTTTTAGCCACTGAAGTTGTGTTTCTTGTGATTACTGAAAAATATTCTTTTGGAAATTCATTTCAATTTGTTTTCCTATCTAAGTACCTTACTGTATTAACAGGTTTTTTTAAACATGTAGTGTTACACATTTTACTCACTTGTTCCTTGAGTTATGTTGAGCAAGTTATCCATACAAAAGACTCTGCCATCCAAAACTCTGGTTACAATTTGTGGTCTGATTTCTTGTTTTGTTTTAATAAGGAGGTAATGATTAAGGGAGGTGGACTTAAGCATGTACCTTGTGTGGAAGATGAGGACTTCATTCAAGCTCTGGATAAAATGATGCTGGAAAACCTTCAGGTACGAGCGGTTCCCCTATTCCAGAGGGTCCTCTCCCTACAGGATACTGCAGCCCATTCAGTTGTGGTGGTTACAGGGGTCTCTACAGCTTAACATTTGCCTCTGCAGCAACAGTACAGTTTGCGTCTGCCAGTACTTCTTATACTTTTCCTGATGTGCACATTTCTCTGGGATACACTGGGGGGAAAATGTAGTTAATGTAGGACTTTGAACAGAGTAATTTCATTGTACCAGTCTGCCTTTTTTCTCTGAAGTCCTATCTCTGTTGCTAAGACCTTTTACTTATAGTTTGTTTACAATTCAAACTTGGCCAAAGATCAGTATTTGGGGAAATTTAATACACTAAATTATTAAGCTTGATTTAAAATTTGAATAACTTGTCTATAAATATTTAGAGGAATATTGGTTATTTGATGTTTAAAGAAATTTTGTTTAATGTATTCTTGACATTAATACACTGGATTTTATAAAAAGCTCCATCTTCCCAGTGATATAGAATAATTATGAATAAACAAAATAGCTAGGAAACTTCTGGAAGCTGGCAGGTAAGATACTCAGTAAGACAATAAAACATTTTAAACACACAATAATAGATTGGCACAAGAATAAATGGATTAATGAAATAGGAAAGTCCAAAATCGACCTAAAACATGACAATTTAATAATATGGCAAAGACAACACTGCAAGTCAATTGAGGGAAAATGTATTATTCAATGGATTGTCGGTAAAAATAAAGCTGGATTTCTATTTTATATCCACACCGGAATTAACTGCAAACTTATCAGAAATCTTAATAATTGTGGAGACTGTTGATTATTGCATTAAGACTTCACCTTCTTCATACAGTGCTGTCAGACACTATTAGTATTGCTACATTTCAGTTAAAGCCACAGTAAGGCCACAAGAGTAGTAGTGGCGTGGTCTGTTTTCAGCCATCTTGTCCTATTGCTTTCTAGCCCAGAATGCCACGAGAAATGCCAGACCAGAAACAGACTGTATAATGCAGGGTAACGGCTGTATTATATCAGCAGGTCCCACACCGGTGAGGACAAATGAATGACCCAGGGTTTTTTTTGTTGTTGATTGAAACAATAAAGTCATGCTAGAGCTCACTGATAATCAAAAGATAAGCAGATTAAGAAGAACCTTTTTATCAGATCATCAGATACTAAGATGCGAAAAGTGATACTACCCATTGTGGTTAAGTATGGGTAAATATCTGTATTTGGAATATGTAAATCAGTCCATCTTTTTTAGAGAGAAACTTAGTAAACCTAGCAAATAGGCATGGCTTTTGATCTAAAAGTCCACCCTTAACTAATTTTCACCCAAGTATATGAAGTTAAATATATAAAGATGTCATACTGTAATGGGGAAATAGGTTTAGTAGAGAACCAATTATATAAATAAGAGAATATCCATATAATTAGCTCTGTATATACTCAACACAAAGATGCCCATTATATAGAATCAAAAAGAAGAAAAACGTATATAGTGAAGAACAGTATGCATAGATGGAGCTTGTGTGTACATGTGTGTTACTAACATTTTCAAGAAAAATGTGGAGAACACGCCCCATTGATACTGGTTGTTGTTCCTTGAAGCGTGGTGAGGGAGGGGTTGGTATGGAGACACTGGCTGATGCATTTTTGTATTTAAATAATTTACAAAGAGAATATGTTCATTTTATAATCAGAAAAAAAGTTAATTTACAAATAAAGATTGATCTAACATGATCCTTTGAAATTTTAAGTAAAAAAGTCTTTGTAAATCTTATGAATCTGGGAGAGCGTCAAGCAAATTCTACAAATTGGAACTTATAAACAATAAGACCTTACCCCTTTATTACCATTTTATTTGATTTAGGTCTCTTGCAAATATGGAGCCTATATCAAAGGCCATTTAAATTGTGGTAAAGCATTTTCAAAACCTTCGTGGCCTGTTAGCATTACCTGCTTAGATTTGAAGAATTACATTCAGCTCTTTCCTCATTTGTGCTCCATTCAGCAAATACAGAAAATTACGTGCAGTTTCCAAAATGCACCATGCTGTTTCATGTCCTTGCTTTTGGACCTGTCCTCCCCTTCGTAAACTCCCTCTGTATCCCCCAGACTGCTCTGCTGCCATCTGCTTACAAGAAGTCTTATGAAGCCTTAAAGACATTCTCAGACGTCCCAGTTTTGTTTAGTCTTTTGTGAAGTTTCAGCATCCACCCACTCCTAGCCAGGCCTATATAGTCACTTCACCCCAACACAGGTTATACATGACTTGGATGAATTGTAATTAATTTATTTCTCTATCCTAATTAACAGTTTTTGAGCTCTTTGAGGATAGAGACTGTCTTTTTAGTATTAGTATCTCAAGTAATAAGCCCAACGCACAAGTCTTCACTGAAGGTTTGTTTAAATAATTGATTAATAAATCCAGTGTCAATCTTGAAAACTTGATATTAACAAACAAAGTTAATCTGAACAGTAATAGATTCCATTCATTCCTAAATATTAATTGAGCACCTGCAGTATTTAAAACACCACTAGGGTATTTAAAACACCAGGGAAAGGGTATTCAGTGCCGAACCCCACCAGTCTGGTGGAGGATTGTCACAGAGAAGCAGACACTTGTGACACATGAGAAGTATGAAGGAAGATATGTGGTGCGGGTATGCACTTCAGGAGCATGCGGAGTCAGGAGAACCTACAGCATTGTGTGTTTGAGCTGCACCGGTAAACAGAGCCAGTCACTGGGGACTTGCACAGGTCTTCCCAGCCATACGTAAGAGGTGGGGGCAGAGGAGGGGGCGCCTCTGTCTCAGCTGCCCGTCAGGTTACTTTGGCTCTAATGATGATTGTGTTTTAAGAAATAATGGCACTGAATGAATTGTTCAGTTTATGTTTACATATATCCCTGTGTACGTTGGAGTATTTATATTTTTTCATTTCTATCTTTAAGCAACGAAGTGGCGAATCTGTTAAAGTGCACCAACTTGATGTTGCTATTCCTTTGCATCTCAAAAGCCAGCTGAGGAAAGGGCCACCACTCGGTGGTGGGGAGGGAGAGGCGGAGTCTGCAGACACTATGCCCTTTGTCATGTTAACAAGAAAAGGCAATAAACAACAGGTAAGAAACTGGCCACCACAGGTGATTGTTACTTATCAAGTGTAAGCAATAACTTTGTTTTATAGATTGTAAGTTATGTTTTGCCTATAAGAGGAGAAGAGTTGGAAACATGTAAAGTATTCAGTGGTAGGGGCGCCTGGGTGGCTCAGTTGGTTAAGCATCCAACTTCATCTCAGGTCATGATCTCACGATTCATGAGTTCAAGCCCTGCGTTGGGCTCTGTGCCACAGTTTGGAGCCTGGAGCCACTTCAGATTCTGTCTCCTTCTCTGTTCCTCCCCTGCTCGCACTCTGTCTCTCTCTCTCTCTCTCTCTCTCTCTCTCTCTCACACACACACACACACAAATAAAGATTAAAAATAAAGAAATAAAGTATTCAGTGTAGAAGTAATTTTATTTTTTATTATGTATAGAAGACACAGCTGACTTCTTTTGAATGTATTTTTTTTCTAAAATTTTTTTGTTAACGTTTATTCATTTTTGAGAGACAGAGAGAGACTGAGCGCAAACGGGTGGGGCAGAGAGAGAGGGAGACACAGAATCTGAAGCAGGATCCAGGCTCTGAGCTGTTAGCACAGAGCCTGATGCAGGGCTCAAACTCATGAACCGCGAGGTCATGACCCGAGCTGAAGCCAGACATTTAACTGACTGAGCCACCAGGCACTCCATTGAATAGATATTTTTTATTTCTTTCTTTCTTTTTATTTATTCTTTAAAAGGAAAGGACATTTAAATTTTGAATTCATATGTATTTGTTAGAATATATAAATCCCTTGACTTTCAGGAGGAAGGTTTCATAAGTAAACTCAGGGTGGGAAAGGAAAGGAGGGTGATGACAGATACATCTCAAGAAAATGTTCCGTGGTTAAGATTTTTCTTGAAAATCATTGTTTTTGACCCCTAATCCTTCTCCATTCTCCTTATACTGCTTCCTCCTTGTTTCCCATGTCTTACAGATGGCCCTCAAAATCATTTCCCTGACCACTAAGCTGTTAGTTTAGGGATTCATACTTTGGTTCATACATTCATTCATCAAATATTATTGAGCATCTCGTATGTGCCAAATACTGTTCTAGGTGCTGAGGCTATGGTGATAAATAAAAGTCCCTGCCCTTGTGAGCTCACATCTTGCTAAGGTTGACAAATGTATTTGTAAGGAGTGAAAAATACTATGAAGAAAATAAAGCCCAACTCTCAGACTCAACTCTAGGATATATCACATATTACTAATTCTCTAAGAGTTTTTTCACATTTCAACATTTCTGAAATCAAGCTGCCTCTTAGCGTTTATAACTGGCAGCATTTTTTTCTGTTTTAGTGATGTGTGATATAATGGTGTATCTTACAATTAATGGACCATCAGATTCTACGAAATATGGCAGCCACCACAACTTAGAGACGAGTTGAATGCCTGGCTTCCATATTCATTCACACAGTCACATAACAGGTAATTGTTGTTCACTTGCTGTGTACCAGGCACTGCCCCGGGTGCAGAAAGTACAACTGTCACTAGAGTTCCTTCTCTCTTGGGAGCTTTCATTCTGGTGCTGGGAGGCAAACAGTGAAGAAATACGTAATGTCAGGTTGGGGGGAATGCTCGGAAGGAAAATAAAATAAAAAAGAGGCTAGAGAGAGATTGGAATGGGAGGTGCGGAGCCTGCTGTTCTGGGACGATCAGCAGGTCCTCTAATGAGATGCCGTCTGTGATGGACGGGATAGTCTGTTCCCTCCGGCAACACAGCCTCCACGAGATGATGCCCAAATTAATTTTTATCTTTGCTTTTGTCAGGTAATTTCTTACATGCTCAGAGGATCAGAGTTGTGCGGGGTACATTATTTTGTTATACTGCAAGTAAATCTTGAGATATAAAAACTGTACACCAATTAGAATCCTGGAAGGGAGGACCAGAAAAGACTTTCCATCGTGTTGTATGTGAAGTTAACCTTGGCTCAGGCTCAGAGCACTGCTGTGTCTTCAGACATTGCCTTCATGATTCCTTTCCAGCCGTAGCCTTTCCTCCATTGCGGCCTCTGGGGTTAGTTCTCAGGAGAGCTCTGCCCTCACCCACCCTCAGGCCAGGGGTGAGCTCTGGCATGTCCTCAGTCCCGATCCTCCACTGAGTCCCTAGAAAAATAAGGGCGGGGTGGGAGGAGGGTTTGATCCAGACCCTAAACTGAGCTTTGCAAAACCGCGAGTTCATCGTGGTTCCTAGGATTCTCCAAGCCCAGAGTTTCTGCTTTTCTTTTCTAGGGACTGCATTGCTCTCTGAGCTTCGCTTTTCTGTTTCAGTCATTACCTTTTAGATCCGCTTCATTCTCTCTTTTCTTTAAAAGCTCTCAGCCCCTCCCTGACCCCATCACCAAATGTTCTTGGCATGAAAGAGAGGGGTTTTTCATTGTGAAGGGCCGTACCTGACAACCTCAGGTAGCTGTCCCTTGGTTACCATTTCTGTAGCGCTGCTGGACATTTGTATTGCTGGCATACTTCTCAAACACTTTTTCTTATCTGAAAGGGGGCTTAGGAATATCTTTCTGTGAAGATCAAATAACACAAAGGAAATAATTTGTTTTCTTCGTTTGTCCCTCCTTTTTGTGAGGCACATGTGAAAATTCATTTTAACTTTGTCAACTCGTATACCCCATTTGACCTTTTTAGAACATGTAGGCATAAATTAAACCACAGCCTACCTAAGAAACTCCTGAGCTTTGAAAAATAAATTCATTTCAGCAGTCCTGAATTCTATCAAGCAAAGTAAGACTATGTGTTTATTTTGTAGAAGGAATATTTTTGCTTTAAAGTAGATAAATTATATACTGTAGAACCCAAATAACTATACAAAATGAAGAGTGGAAGTTCTTATTTCTTAAAATGTGAAAGTCTGTTTAATTTTTAAGGAAACGTTTTTATTGAACTTTATTAAAAAATATTAGCAAGCATGAAATGAGAGCTCAGAGTACTTGGTTTTTAAGTAAATTTTCAACTCATAAACTTTATTTGGAATTTTGGAAAATGTTCAGTTTCAGGAACATTATTTGAAGAAACATCACTGGTATTTTGTGGTCTGAAAAAGAAAGTTATTTTGTTCTGATTTTTATTTCTTTATTTAACTTTTGGGTGTTAGCCCTTCTGGTGCAACGGTTTTTCTAGAAATGTGAAATGTTTTGCCTTATAGGAATCTTTAATTTCTAAGTCAAAGATCTCTTTGTGTACCAGATTTGTGCTCAGAAATAACTTTCTTCTGTAGTCATTAGGAAAATAAAAACTTGCACCAATTAAATGAGTAGTTAAAAACAAAGAGGATAATGCTATTCATAATTTCTTTCTTTCTAGATTTAAATATTTATGAAATAGAGTAATGAATTGAAATAAAATATTTTGATCATTAAAACAAGTTTTAATGTAATAGGAGCATTGTATTATGTTTTAAAGAGCTTTTTTTGATTGCTTTAAACAAGTATACATTATGTTATAGCTTAATACTTGTAAACAACCCATTTCTTTCCAGTATTTTAATATTTATAAGGAGTCATCATTTATTTTATATATTGTTTATCAATTGATACTTAAAGTAACTCGGGATTATGTGTGTATATATGCGTGTGTGTATTTCAGTTTCAGCTACAATTATGAAGTAGCTTTAAGATACAAAGTAAATCACCTTCATTCTATTTTTATATTCCAAGAAATCTCATTCGAGTGACTTTAGTCTTTTTGTCATTTAATTTGCCATAAAGTAGTGACTCTTTTTTAAAAATGTTTTAAAAGCTTTACGGGAAAGGCACTGGTGAAGTGGCATCAGAAAATTGGCCTCTTGTGCTCTCTGTATTTAATACTGTCTCTTTGGTCTTCTTTTTAAGTACATAATACTTGGAACACTTTTGTCTCAGGCCAGTTAGTCTTATAAATGAATAGAAACCTATGTTTTTCACATTTTTGATCAAATCATTATGAAATTTCTTATACGATGTTTTATGTTGTTTCATTAGTGTGGTAAATACCATCACCATTAATCTCGTCGTTACTGAATTATGAAGGACAATTCAAATGTTATTATTAGGAACCCAGTAAGGGGAAAAAATGGCCACCCTGTTTTCTCTCTGAATATGTTAATGTAGTGACAGATCGAAGCATCTTAGAATTGCAGCTTGTGGTTTCATAGCGATCAAGAAAGTGTCTGCATGCTTTGCCTTTAGTGTTTTGTAAAACAGTAATATGTCACTCTTTCTACGTTTGCATGTATTTATACACATTTACAGACCAGTTTGTAAAGGCCCTGAGGAAAAACCAGCCAGCTGAATAAGTAAGAGCATTGTAATATTTGGAATCTGTAACTTATCTTGAGAGACTCAGATTTGTTGCCTCTCTTTACCCTTACCATCTCAAATAAGGCATCTTATTTGACACTAGGAACCGAATGACTTAAAATTTAGCTGTGATTCTTGAAGCCTAATAGGTATTTTGCATTTCACTGAGATAGTACTCAACATTGCCCATATTTCTTTACTTTAATAAAGATAATAAAGTAATTATGGTAATAACAGCTAAAATATATTGAATTCCTGCTATGTTTCTCCAACATTGTTCTTTGATATGTTCTTTAAAATTGTTCTTTAAAATTATGTGTTAATTTATGTAGCTGTGTCTTTATTGATTTATACTGATGGGTTAAATTTTATTTAGAGTATTTGTCCCTCTGATGTCTATTTACTAACCAGATTTCACAGTTGTTGTGTTGAGGGAAGATTGGAAAATTGTGTCAAACCATCGTTTTGGAGATTGTTCTCATAGTTGTGGTCTTTGTAGAATTTGACATCTCTGTCTCTGCTGTCCTAGTAATTTGGCGTACTTCTGTGTACAGAGTCTGTTTTAGTTCAGCTTTTCTCTACCATTAGTTCTTTTAGCAGTGGATTTGGAAATGCGGGTGCAACAGGATGCTTTCCTCATGAATAGTCCTGAAAATGAAAAATTTCGTTATGAATTACTGTGACATCTTAGTAATTATGCTGCTTATTAGGAAGAGTACATATATTATGAAGTTTTTGTTTCACATTAGATACATGTTAAGAGTCTGGCAGAAAATTCACTTGGAGCTGAACTTTTTCATTAAATTACTTTTTGTGTACATTCCTGAGTTGTAAAACATAAATTAAAAGGTTTATTGGAGGGAACGATGGCCATTTTATTTTCACTTTGTTTCTGTTGTTTTTGTTAGTGGACGTAAGAGACAGTTGGGGCAAGTCCCATCTGATAGAGACATTCCTGGTGCAGACTACTGCACAGGCCCAAGGATAGTGTGCAGAAGCATTCACGGGTTTCACTTTCTACTTGGTGGTTGTCAGTCTCATTCTGCTAAGAAGGTGATTTTTTTAATTGAACTTGTGGTTTTATTTTGCTGCGATTTTAGTTTCAGAATGTCCAGTAGGTAATGAGGGCAGCTGTTCTGAACTTTGTTATTTTGGCGCATTATTAACAGGTATTATTTATGGAGAACCTGGTGTGTGCCGGGCCCTGTACTGCACACTCAGAGGTAGTACTACCTCAAAGGTAGTGTGGAAATCCTCCTTGTATAGTTGAGAGAAAGAGCTGTGAACCCCATCTGTCCGACTACAGAAATCCGTGTTCTCTGCAGCATTGCCTGGCAAGTGCTTATTTCATGAAAGCACTGACCGTAATGTGGAACTGAAAGGAAGTTTGGGGAAGAGGCAGAAAAAAAGATAGCACAGAATTCATAGTTGTGGATGAAGGCAAAGCAGGACCATGATGAAACCATGGACAGTAGAATTTAGCAATTAACAGTCCACAACCTGCAGGTTTTAAAGGAGATGTGGTTGAGAGGATATGGAGATCCTTTTTTTTTTTTCTTTTTTCTTTTGGTGTGTAGTTGACGTGAGGAAGTAGTTTTTAAAAGGCTGCGTTCAGGGCCAGAAGAACAAAGGATAATCCCACTGCTTGTGGAGAGATTTGGGAGGAAAATAGCTGTTCACTTTCATTTTTATCAAGTGAGAAGATTCCAGGGCACCTGGGTGGCTCATTTGGTTAAGCACCAGACTCTTGATTTTGGCTCAGGTCATGATCTCACAGTTTATGAGTTTGAGCCCCACATCAGGCTCTGAGCTGACACCGTGGAGTCTGCTTCAGATTCTCTCTCTCTCTCTGTCCCTCCACTGCTCGCTCTCTCTCTCTCAAAAATAAACATTAAAAAAAAAAGAGAGAGAGAGAGAGCAAGGAAGATTTCAACCAGGAAGGGTAAGTTGAAAATTGGGTAAAATCAGATAGTGTCCAAAGGGATAACTTATCTACTTTAAATGAGTCCCAGTCTTCAGGCAAAAATAAATTACATACTCGAGGACTGAAAGAACTTCTGTATGTAATTGTAGAGCAGTTGTCGTTAAATTTAGAAAGTTTTTCAGAGTGAGGCAGTAGTCAAAAGATTCATAAATGAGCAAATGATTTCCTTTTTCAAAGAGCAAGGAAAAGTATATTCTGAAAACTATATAATCCCGGAAACTTGATATCAACTTTCAGCATAATCCTAGATTGAATTTTAAAACAGATGATTTTAGTCGTTAGGAAAATGAAAATTAAAACCCGGGGTGAAAAATACCACTATATGTACTCACCAGAATGGATAAACTTAAAAAGAGATAGATAGGTGGATAGATAGACCGACCGACTGACCATACCAAATGCTGGCAAGGGTGTGACACAACCGGAACTTTCATACACTTTTAGTGGAATATAAAATGGCATACCTACTTTGGAACACATTTTTATAGTTTCTTAAAAAGTAAAACACACCACGGGGTACCTGGCTGTCTCAGTTGGCAGAGTGTGCAACTCTTGATCCTCGGGGTCATGAATTCGTGCCCCATGTTGGGTGTAGAGTTAATTTTTAAAAAATTAAAAAGTAAAACACACCAGGTATTCCCAGCTTTTCCTTCCTAGCATTTCACATTTAAGAAAAATGCATACATATGTCTACACAAACATTTGTTAAATATATTTGTAATAACCCCAAATAGAAATCCCAAATGCTATCAACAAGTGAGTGGATAAACAAATTGTGGCGTACAAGACAAGGAAATGCAGCTCTACAATAAAAAGGAACAAACTTAATACGTGCAGCAGCATGAATGCATCTGAAAGTTGTTGCGCAAAGTAAAAGAACCTAGACAAAATGTGTGTTGTATGATTCAACTTACGCAAACTTTTAGAAAGTACAAGCTATTCAGTAGTGACAGAAATCAAGTTGGCAGTTGCCTGGGGGTGAGGTAGAGAAAGAGATGGGTTACAGAGGGACAAAAGGAGCCTTTGGAGGTAATGGACATGTTCATTGCCTTGATTGCAGTGAGGTTTTCTTGATTGTATGTGTATGTGTATTTTTTTTTTCTTTAAAAGATGGTTTTGAGCTCATAAAATAGAACGGGATAGTTGCAGGGAGTCTGTACTCAACCACTCAGCACATTATGTCAGACTAAGCTCATCAGGAAGAACAAGTGAGGTCTGCTAGGCTGGTAGCCAAATGGACTACCATTTTTTTTTTTTTTATGTTTGTTTATATTTTTGAGAGAGAGATAGAAAGCACGGGCAGGGGAGGGGCTGTGGGGGGCTGCGGACAGAGGGTCTGAAGTGGGCTCCATGTTGACAGCAGAGAGCCCGACGCGGGGCTCAAACTCATGACCTGAGCCAAACCGACTGAGCCACCCAGGCACCCTGCCAAATGGACTACCTTAAATATATTTTTATTTTGCTATATGAGACACTTAGTTATCTACTGTGGTAAAGATGAAATGTAGTTAGTTGGGTTTGTAGATGTTTTGTACCCACACTTAACTACTCTTCACCTTAGTGTATCTGGCCAACTGCACGTAGTGTTCTGGGTATTACGTTTTAAGAGGAGTATTGACTGACTGAAGAGCGTCATATAAAAGAGAATACCAGAAGAAGACATCTGAGATAATAACAAAGAATCAGATTGTCAAATCAGATTCAAATGAATCGGAATTTTTATACAGTGTTAAGCTTTACTAATAATTTCAAGGTTGCAAGCATCAAAAGGGCATAGGTCAAGCAGAGAGAGGTCTGGGGTCCTGAGCACAGCTACCTATGCCCTTTCTTTCCTCATGAGGCATGCTGTTGATCCAAAGTATTAGAGGAGGTCTCTTAACTGAGTTGTGCATGTTACACACAGCAGAGAGAATTCAGGTTGTGAAATGTTTCTGTCTTGTACTCAGATAGTTACATAGCTTACTCATCTATTTCCAGGGAACCATGGTCCTTAAATTCATAGATTTCTATCTAAGTTTGTTTACCTTGCACAATCCAAACCAGGGATATCCTGCTAAAAACAAAAGCATTTCACAGATAAGGACTCTCTCTCATAACAGAGAAATATGTCTCACAGGGCAGTTGCTTAATTCTTCCTCTGTTCTAACATTGCATTCTATCTTTAGAAATAAGGTCTGTCAATACTAAAGGTGGAATAGATTTGTTCTGTATTGTTCAGGAGGCCAGAACTGGTTCCAGAGGATAGAAATGAAAAGGCTGCAAGTTACAGCTTGCTATATAAAAGCCTTTTTTGACAGTGACCCATAAATAATAGGGTCTGTATGATGGAAATTGATACCCTGTTGCTAGATGTGTGCCTCCAAACATAGTGCGGGAAAAGAGAGGCTTCTCCTTTTCTTGAGGTTGAACTTGATGGTCTTCCATTTCCTAACCATCCCTAGTGGATTTGTCTCTAGTAGTTTAAGACTATTGTCTGTTTATGTTCTTAGATGATACTGTCTTTATTTAGACTTATTTGAAATCTTTGTTTTCTTCTTTTGATTTTCTCAAGCCATTTGTGATTTCTTTTGTTATTTTTTCTCAGTTTAAGATCCTTAATGTACCCATGTCTTCCCAACTTGCTGCAAATCACTGGAACCAGCAACAGGCAGAACAAGAAGAGAGGATGAGAATGAAAAAGCTCACACTAGATATCAATGAACGGCAAGAACAAGAAGATTATCAAGGTATACAGTCACTTATAGGACAGAAGTAGAAAATGTTTTTGCCTCTTGGGCTTTTTAAATATAGAATATTAGAGTTCTTATCTCCCCCTTTTCATGTCATCTTTGTAAATGTTTAGCCTGAGAAGTTGATTGTTTTTTATATTCCTTCCTATCTTCATTTTTCTCACTTACTTGCAAAATAACAATATAATTTTCATCATACCTTGCTAACTCCATTATTCAGTTAGATCCCATACTGTTAGAGCTATGTTTGCAGGTGAGATGAGGATCAGTTTTTAATTGGGTCATGTTGCCAGTCATCTGTGAGCAAATTAAATCAATACATAGTTATTATCTTATTTTGTCTGTTGGGGAGTCCTGTCTCAAGGGCCCCGTGCTTCCTCAGATTTGAGAGTATACTCAAATTAAGATTCCAGTTTTGGGGCGTCTGGTGGCTCAGTCTGTTGAGCGTCCAACTTCGGCTCGGGTCATGGTCTCACAGCTCGTGAGTTCGAGCCCCACGTCGGGCTCTGTGCTGACAGCTTGGAGCCTGGAGCCTGCTTCGGATTCTGTGTCTCCCTTCTCTCTCTGTCCCTAACCCACTCGCATTCTGTCTCTCTCTCAAAAATAAAATAAACATAAAAAAAAAATTAAGATTCCAGTTTTACGCAGGTAAACCGAACACTCTTGAATTAACTGGAACCTTATGTGCACAGAGTCCATGAACACTTCATAAACCAGCCTCTTGGCATTTCTGTGACACCTAAATTTTAGAGTCATAACATGTCTGTTGATACAGCACTGTACTGACACACTACTTTCTATGCAAGAGGTTGTTGCATAAATAAATATTTGGTTTTCTATCCTTGAGTCGGTCTTCTAGAATCTCTTCTGGTTGATACCCCACATTTTTAATAATAAGTAAGCTAGTACTCAGTGTAAAGGGCTTAACTGTGAGCTGGACACTGTCTTATGTACCACAGTTCTAGGAGGTAAGTGCTTATTCTCATCCCCATTTGACATTTAGGGACATTTAGGGAAACTGAACTGGAAGACCCATGGCTAGTAAGTGGCAGAACTGGGATTCGTTCCAATAGTGTCTTGTCTGGCTCCAGACAATATGCTTGTAGCTATTGAACTAGACTGCTTTTCATACTGTTTTACAGCCTCGCAAGATACTTATGTGGTGGCCAAATTGACAGGATGGGGGACATTGGGTATTAAATGATATTAAAGAGCATGTCTCCTCTCTTGATGTGCTCTTTCAGAATTTCTTAATCATTGTAGACTGTGTAATGGTTCTTTTTGTTTACTCCCCTACCTAACAACTAGTAAACGTGATCTCCCTAGGGTTTTATTTGCTTCATGGAGGGGAGTGCATTTACCAGAGTTAGCCACCTTTTCTGTTTTGCTCCTGCTTACAGAAATGCTGCAGTCTCTTGCCCAGCGCCCAGCCCCAGCAAACACCAATCGGGAGCGGCGGCCTCGTTACCAACATCCAAAGGGAGCACCTAATGCGGATCTAATCTTTAAGACTGGTGGGAGGTAGGACAGTCCGTCTCTCTTTCTTCTGTAGCTGTTTGTTTTTCATGATGTCCACATGAATAGATTGTTCTGGATTACACCTAATGATAAAGGCCTGATTACTAGCAAAATAGAAAAGTCTTTGAGTTGTAAGTATTTGAGAAAAAAAAACCTATTTATAGAATAATTGCAGGGTTTTTTTCTTTTTTCTTTTTTTTTTTTTTTTAATTTCAGCCACAGTGATCTTGGCTTTCACCCTCTCTTTGTGGACTTCTTTGGATTTTTAAATTTTCTCTTTTGCATTCATAGAGATGACTAGTTATAGATGAATTTGAGAGAAATCACAGGCTTTTGTGTCAGAATTTCTCAGGTCAGTGTTAAGTAATCCATGTTTACAAAAACTCAACCTGTTTCCTAGACTTTCACGCTTTTAGGTTGAGTTTGTTTTGAGGTATTTTGTTTGTTTGTTTTTAATTGTAAAATGTCCTCCTGGGATCTATGCCAGTTTTACTTTTTTTTTTTTTTTTAAGTAGGCTCTGCGCTCAGCACAGAGCGCAATGGAGAGCTTGAACTCATGAGCCTGGTATTTGAGTTGGATGCTTAACCAACTTAGCCATGCAAGTGTGCCCTCCAACCATGCTAGTTTTTCTTAAACTTGAGTTGCTTAAAGTGAAATAGTTAAAACTCTAGAAGGAATTTTACATAGATGTTTCCTAATAAGATCTTACTCGTCTTTTAAGGGAGAAAATTATTTAAAGTTTTTCTGAGATCTGATCTAAAGACCCATACCATCAACTCAGTTTTCTGTCTTGTGGTCGAGTTATGATCAAAGGTGTCATTGACTTTGCTGCTCTTACTGATCTCCTTCGGGGTACTAGTGTTTAGCTAAGGACGTACATCAGCCCCAAGACATCACCTTGCTGTTAGGGGCGGGCAGGTTAGGTGTGGAAGGGATTGTGCTCTGAGCGGGAGCAGAAGAGTCCATTATTGTGTAGAGCAATGCTGGGGAAATGGCACAGGTCTCTTTTACTTGCTCTGTGTTTGTTCCCAATAACATTTTTCTTTTTCTTTTTCTTTTTCTTTTTTTTCTTTTTCTTTTTCTCTTTTTTTTTTTAAATTTTTTTTACATTTATTTATTTTTGAGAGACAGAGAGAAACAGAGCACAAGTAAGGGTGGGGCAGAGAGAGAAGGAGACACAGAATCCCATGCAGGCTCCAGGCTCTGAGCTGACAGTACAGAGCCTGACATGGGGCTCAAACTCACAAACCGCGAGATCATGACCCGAGCCAAAGTCGGGCACTTAACCGACTGAGCCACCCAGGCGCCCCATCACATTTTTCTTTGAACTATATGCTTGGACAGCTCTAATCAAATTGCTGGTTAGAACATTGGTTTCTCATGACAGTTTAGGGGTCTGTTTTTTTAACATCTATGGAGTGTAATGTTTTTAGAAATCCAAGTTAGAACTGATGTACAAATCCATCTAATTAGGCATAATAAGATACTAGGTTATTTTTATTATCCAAGCTTCATTAAAGTCTTTTAATAAAATCTTTTATTGGTACTAAAATGTGGAAGCCAGCTATTTTAAGAGGCCATGCAAGTTTTAGTTTTCAGCTTTTATATTTTCTTACATACCTTTAAATATATTTCAGTGTTCTTGATATACCCGTTTCTCTTCTTGTCTCATGATTGGTGAACAGAACTATTAAGAATATTTTATCTTGAGTGGCGCCTGGGTGGCTCAGTCGTTTGAGTGTCCAACTCTTGATTTCAGCTCAGGTCATGATCTCACAGGTCATGGGGTTGAGCCCGTGTTGGGGCCTGTGCTGACAACATGAAGCCTACTTGGGATTCTCTCTCCCTCTCCCTCTCCCCCTCTCTCTCTGCCCCTCTCCCACCCATACTCTCTCTCTCTCAAAAATAAATAAACTTTTAAAAAAGCAAAAAAAGAACTTTAAAAAGAGGAATATTTTATCTTGATGTTTTCCGTCAGTTTCACCTGTTTATATTACAGCTTAACATCTCTGAACAGCATTATTTCTGTTAAAACCTAATCCCTTCTTGAGTCACATAATGCAAGTACAGTGTCTTTTCCTAATTTTTAAATGTTTGGGTAGATTTATAGAATCAGTAACTATGACATTTGGTACATAATGAGTATTTCCGGTATGATTTGCTCCCCTCAGCATCTGCCATGGGTTCAGTCCTCCTGTACTATGACAAATTAAAAAGTACGAAAAGATAAAGTCTTTACCCTCAAGTCTAGTGGGAAGACTAAGTATGGGTACTTGAAAGAGTTAATTCTGTCCAAGTCAATACATTTATTTTAAAAAGCCATTGAGAGTTTATTAAGTCCCAGGCATTTCCTAAGCAGTTGGGGGAAAAATATGGGAAAACAGATGTGTGAACTTACATATGCTAAAAGATAAACATAAAGCTGTACCTTTCTTCGTTTGCTGCCAGTTATTCAGTTGTTTTTCCTCATATTCTTTAACTTTTTGTTTTTCCTTCCCTCCCTCCAGCCCCTAGTTAACCAAACTTGGAAGAATTGGCCCTGTTTGTTCTTTCTTCCTCCCCTCTCACTGGTGTGGCTGACTGCGGTCTTCTGCCCTCCCCCACTCCCAGCTGCCACCCTGTGCTTCACTTCTGTCGCTTTCAGGCTGCCTCAGCAGTGCTTAGCATGTGGCCCCTCTTTATCTTGACATATGCTCTCTTCCCTGGACTTCTGTGGCTCTCGTGTCTTCTGGTCTTTCTCCTCCCTCCTTGACTCCTCCTCCTGTCTCCTGACTCCTCTATGGGCTTGCCTCTGCCTGGAGACGCTCTGTCCCTCTGGGTCCGTCCAAGCCCTCCTGTCCTACTCTTGTGCACTCTCCACAGGAGGCGTCCTTCCCTCCTGTGGCCCAGTTCCCTTTCAGAGCTCCTGGTCAGGTCTCACAGTTTAGATTCTGATTGCATGTCCAGCTGTCTTCTAAACAACCGTCTAGAAGGTGTGTCCCTTGCCCCCATGCCACTCTCCTCCTCTGTTCTCTGGCTCATCGAGTGGAGGCACTGCTGAGCCAGTTATCCAAACTGGAAATGTAGGTTTTGGTTTGGACTCTTCACTCCCTCAGTTTCCATGTCTAGTTAATTGACAAATACTTTGATTCTACTACTGAATGGCTCTCACCCTTGCCTGTTTGATTCTGTCTCTGCTGCTGAGACCGGAGATCAAGCCGCCATCACCTCTCATCGCATTGCTGCCCGCAGCTCCCACATCTGCTTCTCAGTCTCCAGTGTCAACCCTTCCAGTTCATTCTCTGTGCTGTCCCCACATTGTTCTTTCTAAAATGAAGTCTGTTGTCTGAGGAGGTGAACTCTTGTGCTTAAAATCCTCAGTGGCTCCTCATGGCTTGTAGCGTATAAAGTCCAAGCTCCTCAGCTTGGTTACCATGGCCCTGCATGGTGAGGGTGTACTTACCTTATTGGCTTTATCGCTTTCTCTTCCTTCCTCTACTCCCAACCAAGCTGGCCTTTCTGTCTTTCTGGTTAGGTTCTTTTTTCACCTCCCTTGCTTGGAACTTTTTCACACTTTCCTCTGGATATCTCCTGTTCCTCCTTCAGGTCTTACCTTGATATTCTCAGATCTGACGTAGGTTGGTACATACATGCTGCCTTTGCTCGCTGTATTTCTACAGACCTTATCCTGTGTAATCGCCTGCCAACTTTTCTTTATCCCCTTTGAGACTGAGAGCTGAGGCAGAAATGAAGCCGCATCTTGTTTTCTACTATGGCTCTTCTGTCACTCCTGTGCCTGCCATACGGTAGATGTTCAGTTAATATTTGTTAAGTGGACAAAGGGACTTTTAAAGGTCTGTATTTGGTCATTTAATAAACTTTTTCCCTAAGCTCTGTTCCCTAGAAGCTCTTTTTTCCTCATTTCCTGATTTTGTGAAAGTCCCATTTCTTGAGCTACCATCTCTTCCTGTCTTAAATCTCTTCTTAAAATAATAACTCAAAAAAATGCTGACTTGTCCGTCATTCTTAAAAATGGCTCTCTATAAAGTTTTAAGGTACTTTTCAAAGCCAGTGCTCTCGAAATAGAGGTGTGAGTGAACGTGGTAGAGGAACAAGCAGTCACGTAAACATGAGTTTTTGAGCACCAAATGTTCTTGGCCATTTTTTTAAACTTAAGTTTTAAGTGAAGAAATGTAGTGATTTGAAAGAACATAACTGGTGGGGTGGAGTTTCCTGGTGGTTTGGCACCTCTTTATTTTTTTTCTATTTTAATGCCGTGCCAGACAGTGGAAAGATGTGTATCTAGAGCGGTGGTTCATCCGATCCCTTAGGGAGAAAATACCGCGAGGTGAATTCCTAAACAGAGGAGGGAAGAGAAAACTTGTCAGGTCTGAGAAAGTGTTTTCAATTTGACTTTTAACTTGGCTACAGCTTATTTTAAAAATTAGTTACTAACACTGTTCATGTTCTATGGCAAATGAGGGGAAATTCATTTGGAAACTGTTTATTAAAGCAGTTGAAGTTCCTTACCCAGGGATTTTGATAGGTTCCCAGACATGAATTATAATGATTTAAAATTTTTCTAATCACAAGGTGGTCCTTAAAATAGGCTGTACATTAAAATAGTGGCCGTTCTCACTGGGCAGTGATGCCCTAATAAAGTACAGGCCTTTGCTTATAATGCGTTAAAATGGCAATAGCACTCTAAGTAAAACAATTAACCAGTGTAGAACACGGTTGTTTTCCACTCTGCTGGTGTTGAAAAAACTGAAACTTTACATCTCTGGCAAGTGTTAGTGCTGATATGGTTGATATGCTAAAATTCATATGAATTAAACCAGTGCTCCTTAAACTTTATTTTTATTTTTTATTTCAGTTACTTAGGTAACCTCTATACCCCATGTGGGGCTCGAACTCAAGACCCCAAGATCAGGAGTTACACACTCCTCTGACTAAGCCAGCCAGGCACCCCTTCTTAAACTTCAAAATAGGTATTTTAATCATCGGACTCTTACTAAGCTGCTGGTTCTAACTCGTTTCTAACAACATCTCCCAGGTGATGTCAAAGCTGCTGGAATGCAGATCACACTCTGAGTACCAAGTGTTATTTATACTATCAGACTTTTCTTTAAACCTGTCATAAGTAGATGCGCATTTTTTGTTAGATATTTTCTTTATGTCCTTATTATAAAGTTAAGTAATTGATACTTTTGTTGTAAAGCAGGGTCCCTTGTAGAATAAGCACATAATCCAAAGCGAATATTTTAGGTACTTTCTGAGCTCTTACATTTTTTAAGTCTCTCAAAACTATTGTTTTGCCTATAAAGCAGTCAAATAATATTCTACACTATATACAGGGATATATTTGTCTTATCAAAGACTGGACATTTTTCCCCCTGTCATTTCCTATATTTATTTAAAATACTCCATTTTAGGGGTGCCTGGGCGGCTCAGTCGGTTGGGCATCTCACTCTTCATTTTGGCTCAGGTCATGATCTCATGGTTTGTAGGTTCTAGCCCTGTGTCAGGCTCTGTACTGACAGGGTGGAGTCCACTTGGGATTCTCTCTCTCCCTCTCTCTCTCTCTCTCTGCCCTTCCCCCATTCCCTCTCTCTGCTCCTCTTTCATGTGCAAAAGAAATAAACTTTAAAACACTCCATTTTAGAACATGGCTTTGTCTTGACTTCAAGAAAGAGACGTTTCTTTCTCAGGGAATACTTGTGTTCTTGACCGTCTTCCATTCAGTTCAGTCCCGTTTTTGGTACGTCCGGCCAAAGATAACACTTTTCCATACTCGCATTTTACTCTTTGAAATCAGGTTCTCGCTAATGTAACTTGCCTTGTGAGAAGCAAACTGCGTGTTTGCTGGTGCTGCCATAAGAAGTACCACCGCTGGGTGACTGTAATGATGGAACGATGTCTCAGTCTGGAGGCGTCTGCAGGGCTGCTTCCTCCTGAGGGCTGGGAGGGACCGTCTGTTCCGGGGCCCTCCATTAGCTTCTGGTGGTTTGGCACAGTCTTGGCATCCCTTGGCTTTCCTTTGTTGATCCAACACCTGCCGTCTTCACCCGGCGTCCTCCCTGTCCGTGTGTCTCTGTCCACTTCCCCCTCTTTAGGACACACACTGGATTGGGGGCCCGTCCTACTCGAGTGTGGCCTTATCTTTACTAATTCCCTCTGTACTGACCATTCCAAATAAGGTCGTGTCCTGAGGTACTGGCGGTAGACTTCAACATGTGATTTTATACACATTGTACAAACCATTGTACAAACCCTAAACACTCAGCACCTTAGAAAGTAGTTACTGGAACATTCCAAGACCACCTATCTGATCACCATCAGCGTTGCTCTTTTTAGTGCCTGCCCCTCTGTTCCTGTTGTTTGTCAGTTCAGTAGGAGTTTGTGTGCTTTTTTTTTTAAGTTGCATTTATTTTGAGAGAGAGAGTGTGTGAGCACGAGCAGGGGGGAGGGGCAGAGAGAGAATCCCAAGCAGTCGCCACGCTCAGCGAGGAGCCCGACGCCAGGCTCGATCTCACAACCTGCAATTAATACGTGAACCAAAATCAGGAGTTTGTCGCTCGACCAACTGAGCCACCCAGGCACCCCTTGTGTGCTGTTTAAGAAGCACTGATTTGCCTGGGAGACGGTGGTCTGTATAGGGCACCTTTTCTTGCCGCAAGTTTGCCCTCAGTACTAGTTCTCTTTAACGTTGCCCTATTTGTACCTCCAGGAGACGTTGATCCAGCAGCACGTGTCATTTCATTAGGTCCTGTATCTGATGTTGTGGATAGTGGAGTCCTCCAGCAATTGAATGAGAGCAGTGGACACATCTCAGCATGTCGGTCTAGAGAGTTGCGAATCTAAACCTGGGACGGGCTGGGGCCGTGAGGCGGGAACAGCAGCCTCTGCCAACACCGGAACAAGCCGACGCTTCCAGATAAGGCGGAAAGGCCTTTTGCAATGGAAATCACGTGAGGGTTAATCTTCTCTTGAGAATAGCAGTCAAGAAATGAGATGGTTAACTTGACTACTGAGCAGTTACACCAAGAAGAGCGTCAGTGAGATGACTGAGTCAGAGAAGAAACGGTTGTGATGGTAATGGTATGGGGGAAATGAACTTGAGTTTTAAATTTGATTTGAGTTACAGTGTCTCTGAATTGAACATCCCATGTTGGAAGAAGATACATTTGGGGGCTCCAGGACTACAGTAGAAAAGTATAGAGCAAGCAGTAAAATCTTCTAGTAAAAACTTACATGCAGGACAACAAAATGATGAAAGATATCCAAATACCAGGTAATCCACCAGGAAGGCTTTTGTTTAGGAATTTGTTTCAAGAGGAACAAGGGATGAGGGAGAAAAATCAGTTTTATCCATCAGAGTCAGTAATACAAAATTGCCTATTAGGGTAAAAGAAAAATGTGAAGACTTAGTATACAAAGAGCATGAGTTCAGATGGCTTAGGGGAGTCTGACACCAGCCCAAGAAGGGAGAGTTGAGCCCATTGTAAGTATCATTGAAAACAGACAGCGTGCCGGTCAGCATGTCACAGAAAATGGACGAAGGACAACAAGAAGGGGATCAGAAGATTTTGTTGACCTTCATGGGTTTACAGCCTTTGTCTCTAAACAAAGTATGGAAACAGTAGAGCTTTTATTTTGCGTTTGTTTTTGTTTTGTTTTGTTGTTTTTGTTTTGTTTTGTTTTCCCCCCACTAAATAGAAATGAGGGTTCTTAGTCTGTTTCTGGCAATCTGTTAATTTATTAGGATAGTTGTCTTTTGTTTGCTTTCTGATAGGCATAGTAAATTTAGTTAAAGAGCACATCTGTATGCTACAACTTGATTACATCTTTTTTTCCTAGCTATTTTGCATTTTTTTCTTTTACCATGTTTCAGTTTCTGCATGTAGAATTAAATAAGAAACAAAACTTGTAAAGTTGTAACATTTCACATGGAAATGCTGCCCGATCTTCACCAGCTTCAGAAATCTGACCTTTGCCGATGCTGCAATAAAGTGTTGTCATTTAGATTTGGCGTGGTCGCGCTTTATTTGGCTTGGGTTTTGAAGATTTATTAATGGGTAGATCCTCCGCGTCCTTCTGGAACAGTTTCAGAGTCGCTTTCTTTGGCCAGGCCACGCTGGTGCTGCTCTCCCTGCAGCATCGTGTGTTTGCATGGTTTTCCCGGGTGCCTGAGTCAGCTCACCTTCGGGTCAGTACAAAAGGGAGCCTGTGAGTAGAATTAAGCATTTTTAGAATAGGCTTGAAGCTGGTTAGGATGGAAAAGGTGGTGACACAGCCTGGCCCAGCGTGAGGCAGCGTTTATGATTTTACCCGTGTGCGCGCAGTAGGATTGACAGAGCCCCTGAGCAACTCAGAAAGGAATCACAAGAACCATTGTTTTCAGTTTCTTTCCAGGTGTTCATTTCAAGGCTGCCTTAGGCAATCCACAATCTGAGAGTCAGTAGAATTTGAAAAGAAATAAACTTTTAATTAAAAAAAAAGTTTCAAAACTCCATTCTGTTAACCCATTTTTCCAACCCTCATTGCCATTTTTGTCATTGTTCTGTATGCCATCACCTGTGATTCTGTGTCAGGGGAAAATGGCTTACAAGTTTTATTATTTTTCTATTCTTTCTAAGTTTGAAATTATTAGAGGGAGCCAAGGGTAATTCTAATGTATATCATACACAAAGCGGAGAATATCCAAAAATCAGCTGCAATAATTCACCTTCAATCTTTGATCTAGTGAGACTAAGGTCACTAGTAGTTGTAATGGGTTTTGGGAACCGTAAAGAAAGTGGACCAGATGGGATGGTGTGCAGCATTGGTACTTGATTGCAACAAAGGTCGATTAGTGGTGACCAAAAGATCAGTGATATGTAAAATAGGTTCTGTGTTAACCAAGAAGCTTGCTAGATAGATAGTTAGTTAGATAGATAGATAGATAGATAGATAGATATAAATGGAAAGCCTCCTGAATTTTGGGAAACATTCTGATTCTCATAACTTTGTCAGCCTTTTGGGCCTTTTCCCTCCTACGATCCACCAAAGGTAGACAGATGTTAATGAATCAGATGTCAGACTTCGATCCTTTGATTCCTTTTTGCGTACTCATGAGCCAAAAAAGGCTCTGGGCAGCCTAAAGGTCCTTTCCAGGTGAGTCCCTATACTTTCCTGTGAGTCGCCCACACCTTACATGCTCTGGCTCTCCCTGTAGTCATTACAAACATGAGCCATGTAAACCCCACGGCCAGACAGAAGGAAGGGGCATAGGTAGTGTGCAGTAGCTTGAAGCGTTGAAAAGGAACAAGACTAGAAAACTAACAACCACGTAAGCAAGACACAGAAACACAAAAGATGAGCGAGCGTGTTGCAGACCCACAGCCAGTGGGGTGGTAGTAATCCTGAAATATGTGGAATGTCAGTACTGGACAGTCTGCAGATGGTGAATCATCCTGAAAGGTACGGTAACGTCACACCATTTAATGTGGAAAGGTCAGTCATCGGTGGTATCAGAATTTCTGTAATCAGCAGAAATAACTGTCTTTATAGGAAGGAAGTGGACCCAGAGTGGTGAGGCCAATAGCAAAGAGAGGTAGACCTCAGATTTCCTAATAACCCCCATCATAGTATATAATGTCTTAATAATAGTCATAATGGGAAACCTGACGTATTGTTCCAAAAACAACACACAGTCTCTTACAAAAGGCAGAGGTAAAACATCTTTCATTCCCTTCTAAAACGGTTTTAAAGTTTTTTACCTTAATGGATGACCTTCCAGCTATCCAGTGTATCATTTAATTGCAAATGGAAGATACCCAATTTGAATTTGCCTAAATTCACAGGAGACTGTAAGGATCTGAGTTTGAAACCAGCACAAGAGTACTGTTTACCGCATTTAGACATAACTAAATGCAGTCAGAATTCACGTGAAATGTATGTTTTCTTCTCCTGGGCTTTATTCTCCACCACTGTGGAGGGTGGGAAGCCCAAGGTCAAGGTGCCAGCACTGTCAGGTTCTGGCGAGGACTGTCTCCCTGGCTTGTAGCAGGCCACCTTCTCACAGTGTCCTTACGTGGCCTTCTGCGCGTCCCCCGTGTCGTGCTCTCATAAGAACACCCACTACACCACTCCTATCACATTAGGGCCCCAGCCTGTGACCTTATTTAACCTTAGTAACCTCCTTAGAGGCCTCCCTCCAAATAACAGTCACACTCGGGGATGGTGCTTCAACCTATGAATTTGGGGGAGGGGGCCCGATTCACTTCATAGCATTCATCGTAAACTTGGCTGCTGACATCTCCTGAGTCATATCTGTAGCTACAGAAATGACCTGATGTACTCTGCAACCAAGTCTGTGTAAGCAGAACTGCTGGCCCCGTTTGGCACAGGCATCCGACCTTGGGCCAGTGAGCTGTGGTCAAGGGGCAGGTCTTACAGAGTCATGGGTGGTCTTGCAGGGGCCTTAGGAATTATCTGGGGGAGGGCCAGTTCCTACACAAAGTTTTCCAAAATTGGGGTTCTCTCAGATTTTAAATGTGAGGTTTCCCACACAACGGTAAGGTTATTAACCCCAAATGTTTTATCTACACAACGTCTCACTAAAGCATCCCTTGTACTTTGTGTACAGCTGTATCCGGGCGTAACTGTCCAGCTCTCAGTCTGGTGCTCGTCCCTAGACTTGTTTTGAGTGAAAACAAAATGGGGGTGGGATCCATTTAAAACAACATTTTAAAGATACTTAGCATGCTGCAAATAAAATCACATTTTTGGCGTTCTCATTTAAGTATTTTATTCTTAATCTTTGGAAATCCAAAAGGCATTTAGCCACTTTCTGTTATCTCAGTAGATACGCTTCTTTCTAGAGGAATAACTTTAAAATTTGTTGGATTATTATTCAAATGTTTTTTTTCCTTGGAAGTGGCTCTAATTTCATAGTTTTTGAGAAAAGCATTTCAAATTTTGTTGAGTGTGTATGTGTGTGTACAAGTACTCATGTTTTTATGTCATTCTGGTTCTATGAACCATTTGCTTTGTAATCTAAGAGGTAAAACTTTTTGTAATCTAAGAGGGGTTTGATGTGTTTCCTCCCCCTCCCAATCCCCCAAGAGCTGTGTGCCCCTGTATACACTTGACATTAGGAGGTGCTTGGGTCTGGAACATATTTTCAGTAGAGCCCCAAGGGCAAGGAATGCCTGCTATATCCAGAGGGGCAGTGAAGGCACCAGGCTGACCACTGGTCACTCACTCATCATCTCCGACTCTTCCTTCCTATATGATTTTAGGTAGTTATTAAGCTCTAGACCTGACTTTTCTTATCTTTAAAATGGGGTAACTTATCAGGGTTATACGAGGAAATAATAGGATAATGGACATGAGGGTCTTCACACAGTGGCTGGTGTGTAGTAAGTGCTCAATAAAGGTTAACTAGTGGTGGTAGTGGTAGTACCAGAGTTTTTGTGTGCCAGATGCAGTGTTGGATACAAAGTTGACCAACATACTCTACCCTTAACTCATAAACCCCTCAAGTGTGCAGAGAGTGCATATCAGGTTCAGACCGGGGTGGCTAAAATCACATGCATGACTTCTAACTATACTGCCCACAAAAAGATGTGCCTGAAACACAATGGGAATGCCACCCTTCAGGTGAATGTGGCCAGTGCGAAGTCCTGTTTTCTTGCCAAGTAGAAAAATAATGCCTCTGTCTCCCTGGAGAATACTGGCCACTTAAATTTAGACATAAGCCTTTTATTTTCTCATCATTTATTTCCTGTGTCTTCCTTCCCCAACAACAGCGGGTTGGTGGTTGGTGGTTGACTTGAATGTTAAGGAAAACTACATGGTGGTCCCAGTTCATAGGACTCCAGAAGTATCATGGAAGCTGTCGAGTCCTTCTACCATTCCCAAGCAAGAATGGGCTGTTGGGTCAAACCACCCCTAGTGTTTTCCCAAGGCATATCATGCATAGGAGGTCATACCGAAGAAATTCCCGGATGCACTTTGGAAGAGGTGGGATGCTTGAAACTGGTGGTGACTTCCTCTTCCAGCAGACAGAGGGTGGGCCAGGAGAATACTTCAAAGTCATGTCGAGACTGAGGTGGGGTTTTTCGTGGGCTCCTTTGAGAGGGTGTTGACAATGAGAAGTAAAGGGGGAGAAACAGGAAGCAGTTTTGAAAAGAGACAGTGGAGTTGTTCCTGGGTCTAACCAGTTTGACTACCCGCCTGCGTGTGTAGCACAAGGGCATCTGGGTCTTGGCTTTCAAATCTGTGAGCCTACGTTTACTACGACTTCTGTGTGCACAGGGGCCATTGATGAAGCATTGAGAATATGAGGAATTGTAAGGAATGGCCCAAATGCTTCAGAAATGTATAACCTTGACCAAAGCTGCACTGAGAAGGTATACCCTTCCACGTCATCCCGGGACCATCGACCGCACTGCCCCCTTCCGTGACCCCAGTGTGGTGGCGGGATGCTGGACAGCACTGGCTGGAAACCCGGTTCCGCCCTTATTGGGTAAGTGTCATAACCTAAGCCCCATTGAACTCATTTGTACAATAAGAATCAAATTCTGAATTTTCCAGGGTGGTTTTGAAAATTGAAGGTAAAGCATTCATTCAGCGCCTGGTGTGTGCTAAGCTGCAGTGACAGGGATATACAAGGCAATATCCTGCTTCTAAGGAGCTTACATTCTAGGAGGGAGAGACATGTCATCAAAGCCATTAAGAAAAATGTCAAGAGTAGCCATGAGGGCAACTCTGTTGCACCGCCCAGACCACCTTGACTGAAGGCCTTGTTCTGGGAGCATTACAGGCAGAGAGCCTTCAGCGGTCCCTCCTTGTGTGATGGACTCAGCCGCAGATGTTTCTGGACGCAGCCTGGAGAGGCCCGCAGGCAGAGACTGCTCAATGCAGGAATGCAAAGGCCTGACCATCCTTGGCCTGAGTCAGGATAAGGTGAGGGCCTTTTCAACTGCAGAGCTCCCCATGGGAGTGTCATTGGGCCTGCATCACAGCCGACTTGCCCTCTACCCATCCGTCCTGCCCCCCCTTTGCACAGTGGTGGATCCCAGGAGTCCCTGGTATAAACTCCTCCTGGGGTCTGCTCTCCTGAGACCACAATGTAACCCAGGTGTTGTGCTAGCTGAGGCACCATAGACAGTCGGCTGCTTGAGATCAGGTCTGTAGAGAAGGGGCCCTCCCTGCAAAGACAGCGGGCTCAGCCAAGACCCAAATGACAAGGTTCGGCCCTTGGAGATGGGGGAACACATATTCCAGATGAGGTTGGAGAAAAAGATGAGAGCATGGTCCACTGAGGAACTAAGGGGAAAATCAGTGGGAGGCAGGGCTAGTTATTAGGATTTTAAGCCCGAGTGAGAAATTTGGATTCCCTTCTGGGTATGATAGCACTGATTTGATCTGATTTTAACGGGTCACTGACTTCGGAGTGGAGAGCAAGATCGTGGGGGCTAATGTACTGGGGAGACCTGTGAGGCAGGAGCTCAGACAGGACACAGTGGGGGTGATGGTGGGGAGAAGGAACAGGGTCAGACGTATTTCCTGAGGACAGCTGAGGGGACCAGCGGGGGGGTGGGGGGAGTGGGGGGGTGGGGGTGTCTCATGGAGGAGGGAGGAGCTATTGGGTCCCTGGCCTGAGCAGCTGGGTGGTGGGATTCTGGGAAGGAGGGAGCACAGTGTCCAGGGGTATCATTCATGGGGAAAGGGAGCTGCATGGAGGTTCCTGCTTAGTCTGCTGGAATAATTTGCAGAGGTTGGCCCCATACCCAGTGTTTTTATGGGCTGCCTGAGAAAATGACCACCGCCAAATTGACCTGGTTTCTGGAGACCTTCTGGTCTGTGGGTGGGCAGGCAGAGGTCTTGGCCAGAGAGCTGAGATTATGTCTCCCTGGAAAAGGGAAAGGAGGCACCAGGAGTCTCTTCTCCAGAACTACTGCTCCACGTGAAGCTCTGAGAGCTCAGTCCCTGCCTGTCCTCTTGGGACCCCCGGGCCTGAGCCTGGGGCTTGAGGAGTGAGGGAACGCTCCCTGCAGGGCTGTGCAGGCCAGTGAGAACGGAGACGATTGCAAACTGATCTCTCTCTGTGTTCTGTGTGACCTGGATTTTCCTTTCCTTTTAATTTGACTTTTGTTTCTTTGCTTTGCATTGTCCATGAAAGACTCAGGAGACATCACAGGCAGCCAGGCGGTGTCGTTGCACACCTGAATCGGGCCAGAGGTCTCCCAGCCACACCTGTCAGTGTCCCTCTCTGAGGCCAGGGTCTCAGCAGCAAAGCCTCGGGCTTCCTAAAGTTTCAGCACCAGGCACACCACACCCACCCAGGGGCCTTGTCCCCTCCCTGCCTCTCAGCATCCCACCAGTAGGGACCAGGAGAAGGTGCCATTGGCTGACATAGCCCCAATGGGAGAAAGGCTTCTGCTTATTCAGAGCCTTGGGAGAGAGGCAGAAGGTAGGAGAGAGGATCTGTGGCTGGCAGAAGCATTTAGGTTCCTAGTGGCAATTCTGTGTGGCTCTGCCCCTTCCATATTCAAGCAACCTCTCTGTGCAGGCCCTCGGCACTCTCAGCTTCTGCTGTCTCCAATCTGAAAACAAATATGGAGATTAAATGCACAAAAGCTAGGCAACCCCCTTGTGTTGCAGGGGGGAGGAAATCCAAAATAGGTACAAAACCCCTAATGTTCCATTTTACTTTTTAAAAACTTGATAGCTGGGAGGAAAAAAAAAAACCTTTGTAGTTGGAAATAAGTATAAACTCAAGAGAGGCTGCAAAAATAGTACAAAGTCCTGCAAGCCCTTCATCCAGCTTCCACCAGTGGTGGTATCTTCTATGACAATAGCACAATATCAAAACTGGGAAATTGACCTTATTAGTTCAAAACTGGTAACTAGACCACAGACTTTGTTCAGTTTCCACTAGTTTTTACATACACATTTGCGTGTATGGTTCTATATGATGTGATTCCACTTACAGATTCACCTAACCCCACCAGAGTCAAGGTACAAAACTGTTAACATCGCCACAGAGGAGCTCTGATGTGCCGCTCCCTGTCACGGGTATATTAGAGTTCTCCAGAGAAACAGAACCAATGGGACACACACAGACGTATAGGAGGACATTTATTACAGGAATTGGTTTATGCGGTTATGGAAGCTGGGAAGTCCCACAACCTGTGTCTGCCAGCCAGAGAAGCAGGACAGGTGTAATTCAGTCTGATTCCAACAGCCCCAGAGCTACAGGCCCTGTGTCTGAGGGCAGGAGAGGATGGATGTCCCAAGTTGAGCAAAAAGAGCAAATTTGTTCTTCCCCCACCCGTTCTATTCAGGCTCTCAACGAATTGGATGATGCCCACTGACATTGGGAATGGCGTTATTCTTTACTCAGTCCATCGATTCAAATACTTATCTCTTCCAGAACCCCTCTTACACACAGACCCAGACATACCGTCTGTCAGCAATCTGGGCATCCCTTAGCCCGGTCAAGTTGACACATAACATTAACCATCACACCCGGAAACTGCTAATGTGGTTTCGTGTCTATGGCTTGCCATTTTGAAAATGTTATATAAATAGAATCATACTAGTATGGGGGGCACCTGGGTGGCTCAGTTGGATAAGCGTCCAACCTTGGCTCAGCTCATGATCTTGTGTTTTGTGGGCTCGAGCCCCATGTTGGGCTCAATGCTGACAGCTCAGAGCCTGGAGCCTGCTTCAGTTTCTGTGTCTCCCTCTCTCTCTGCCCCTCCCTCGTTCTCACTCTGTCTCTTTTTAGCTCTCTCTCAAAAATAAACATTAAAAAAAGAATCATACTAGTATGGACCTATGGTGCCCTAGAAATCTATCTAAGTTGGTGCTGTGTCAATAGTTTATTCTTTTTTTATTGCTGAGCAGTATCCTGTTGAATGGATGTACCAGTGGGTTGTTTGGTTTTGTTTTTTTTTTTTTAACCATTTACCCACTCAAGGACCTTTAGGATGCTCCCAGGTTGGGGCTATTCTAAATAAAACTGCTCTGAATATTTGTGTACAAGTTCGTTTTTTAATGTGGTAAAATATATACAGAATTTATCATTTTCACCATTTTTTAGTGTACGATTTAGTGTATGTACAGGTTTTTGTGTGAATGTAAGTTTTCATTTCTCTGAGACGGATGCCCAAGAATGCACTTGCTGAATCATATGGTAAAGCAACGTTTGGTTTCATAAGAAACAATTGCCAAGCTATTCTCCAGAGTGACTGCACCAGCAATGTATGAGGGATCAAGTTTCTCCACATTGTTGCCAGCATTTGATCTTAACCACTGCTTTTTATTTTAGTTTTTGTGATAGGTATGTAGTGGTATCACCTTAGTTCTAATTGGCATTTCCCCAGTGGCTAATATGTTAAACATCTTTCTATGTGACTGCTTGCTAATCTATCTCCTCTTTGGTAAAATGTCTGTTCCTGTCTTGGGCCTCTCTGATTTGATGACAAGTAGTCTTGCACTGGTGTTTTCTCTGCATTTGTGTTTTTGAGTTTTTTAAAAAAAAATTTTTTTTTTAACATTTTATTTGAGAATAATTCTTTGTATAGATTCTGGATGTAAGTCAGATACCCAGTCTTCAGATATTTTTGTTGCCAATTCATAGCTTGTCTTTCATCTTCCTAATGGGGTTTTTGCTCAGCAAAACTTTTTAATTTTAATGAAGCTCAACTTAACCTTTCTCTTCTCATAAGTTATTTTGCATCCAAGAACTCTGTTCTTTGCCCTGCCCCAGGTCTCAAAGATTTTCTGCCATCCTTCTTTCCTAAAAGCTTTATGGTTTTACCTTTTACGTGTAAGTCTGTGATCCATTTTGAGTTTATTTTGGTGTAAGCTGTGAGGTTTAGGGCGAGGAATTTTTTGCCTTTGTATGTTTAATTACTCCATACCATTTGTTGAAGAGTTATCATGCTTCCATTGGACTGTTTTTCCATCTTTGTCAGAAACACACACACACACACACACACACACACACACACACACACAGAACATACTGTGTGTGTCTATTTTTCGTTTCTTTATTTCCTTCCATTGATGCCTGTGTCTATCCCTCTGTGAATAGCACACTGTCTTGATTATAATAGCTCCAAATAAGCCTTGATATCAGGTAGAGGAGTGGTTCCTCCCGTTTGATTCTTCTTTGTCAAGATTATTTTAGCTCATCTAGTTTCTTTGCCTTTCCATGTAAATTTTAGAATAAATATCTGTGTCTATAAAATATTTTGCTGAGATTTTGATAGAAATTGTGTTTATTTTTGAGCTATTGTGAATGGAATTATTTTAATTTCATTTTCAGATTGTTCATTGCTTATATCTAGAGATGCAGTTGATTTTTTTTTTTTTTTAACATTGGTCTTGTGTCCCGTGACATTATCTGAACTTGTAATTAGCTTTAGTGGTTGTTTTGTGGGTTCCTTAGGATTTTCATCATACCAGAGTATGTCATTCTGCAAATTCAGTTTTACTTGTTGCTTTCCGATCTGGATGTCTTTATTCTCCCTTTATTACCCGATCACACTGGCTAGGATCTCCAGTACAATAATCAGAGGAGAACTGAGAATGGACATCCTTGCCTTGCTCCTGATCTTAGGAGAAATCATTCTGTTTTTCACCATCAGTATAATGCAGAGAAAACTATATACTGACCAAGTACTAGCGTCTTGAGAAAAGGGGCGGCTGGGTTGGGTGAAGGCATCTGGAAAGGATTCCCAAGGAGATGAGTTGGGCAGATGAGCTCACCCAGATTAGGGAGTCTGAGTTTGTCCTGACAGTGCAGTGCTGAAGCTGGTAGCTGAAGAGGTTGGACACCAGACTGGTGATGTTATTGCAGGCATGGCTGGGCTTCCCCGGCAAGGCAGTGCTCTTCTTACCACCGTACCCATGGATGGGACAACCACAGGGTTTATCTCATTCCCCATCACTCCAGGGTGTAGGGCAGACTTGGGGCAGATGGGCAAACTGAGATGCTCTCTGCTGTTCCAGGGAAGAAATCCAGAAGCCAGCACACAGAACTCTTGTCCTGGGGTGCCTGGGCCAGCTGCCACCAATAGGGACCTGTGGGCCTTCTCCCAGTAGTAGGAAACTGACCTTCATTTGTTCCTTCCTTCCAATAATCCCTTCACTTCTTGAATGCGTTTGTCCAGCACCGACTACGTACACAAGGCATCTTTTGAGACATGGTACATGATGAAATAGACTAATAAGATCCTTATTCACCAGATGTTTGTAATTTACAAGAGACCTAAGTCTCAAATACTCACGAACCCAGTGTGAGCTCTGAGACAAGAGAGGCGTAAACCCACTGCTGTGGTCATTCTGAGAAGGGAAACAGTACGTGTGTGTGTGTGTGTGTGTGTGTGTGTGTGTACGTGCACGCGTGTAGGGGGTGGGTTAGAGTATGTGGGATCGGGAGAGTTCCATGGAAGGAGGCACATGAGCCTTAAAAGATGCACAGGATTTTGCCAGATATCTGGCAGGAGCTTTGGGGTCAGCTTAGACTAGTGATTTTCAAACCTTCATGTGGGCGTGGCTCAAGATCTTGTTAAAATGCAGATTCTGACTCGGTAGGTTTTAGATAGGGCTTGAGAGTTCTGACAAGCTCCCAGGTGAGGCCGATGCTGCAGGTCAGAGGGTGGCTCTGAATTGCAAGGGTATAGAGAACATCTGATGTGATTTGACCAGAGACCAGTGGGAGAGAAGGACAGAAGTAGACAAGTGGGTAGGGGCCAGATTCTAGCCTGAGGAATTTGAACTGTTTGGCAGGCAGCACACAACCTCTGAAGGTATTTGGGTCATGAAGTGAGCCAGTCCAGACGTTAGGAAGATTTGCCTGCAAATCACCCAATGGAAAGACTGAGGAAGGCAACTAGAGGCAGGGTGATTTTCTATTCATCCATCCTTCACCCCACCCACACATTAACCCACCATCTATCCACCCACCCATTCACCATTCGTTCACCCACTCATCCATCCACCCACTAACATTTGTTAGATGCCTATTATGCTCCAGACCCTGTGGGAGGATGAAGACCCAGGCTTTCCTCCTGTGGATCCCGGAGCCTAGTGGGCTTGATAAACCCCTATTATGTGTGCAGGTTCTATGTGAGCACAGAAGAAAGGGGTGGGCAAGAGGCTTCCTGAAGGAGGGGACTCTTGAGAGCTTTCAAAGAACCGTGGGAGTTACTTGGATAAAGATTAGAGGGAGCTGCCTGAGCAAAAGTCAGCCACAGCAATGTGATGCGTGTGGGTAGTTGCTGGGTGTTTGAGTTGACAAGAGCTCAAGAGATGTAGTTGGGTCGCTGGTCACAAACAGTAGGGACACACACACACGCACACACACACACCCTCCCTTCTCTCTCCTTCTCCTTCTGGTCCCCTGTGCCTTCAGCTCGTCATGGGCTCTGGGTCAGGGTCCCTTTGCCAGTGAAAAGATTGGGCTGGTGTGGGGGGGGGCCAGTGAAGGATGGCAAATGATCTAGACCTAAACGAATTCTGCAGAAGCAGATACTCCCTGCCAGAGAGGGCATCAGAAACAGAGACCCTGCTAAGAGTATTTGGAGATCCCGGGGGTCCTGGTTTTCCCACCCCGGAGTCAAGCCATCGTAATGTCTCTCAAAGGTGGGATCAACCACAGAGATGACACAGGTTTGGCTCCAGGCAAAGTCTCTGGCACGGAAGAGCAGATCCACTTCGAGACCCAGGAAGACAGAGGGAGAAGCCTGTCGGCCTGGGCTGCCACAGCCAAGTCCCACGGACATGAAGTTCTCACAGCCCTGGACGCTGAGGTCCACATCAAGGTATCAGCAGGGCTGGGCCTTGACAAGACCTCTCTCCTTCGCTTGCAGGAGGCTGCCTTCTCACTGTGTTCTCACATGGTCTTTCCTCTGTCATTTGTAGGAGAGGGAGAGAGCGAGCGAGCATGCTCCCTGGTGTCTCTTATCTTATAAGGACTCCAGCCCTAGTGGATTAGGGCCCCACCCTTACAACCTCATTTAACCTCCATTAGAGACCCTTAGAGCCCCTGTCTCCAAATCCAGTCCCATTGAGAGTTAGGGACTCAACGTTTGAATTTGGGAGGGGACGTAATTCGGTCCATAAAAGGGCCTAAGAGACCCTCTAGTCCAGCCCCCTTTTTACTGCTGAGGAAACTGAGGCTCAGAGAGGTTGAGTGGTTTGCCAAAAGTCACACAGCTAGCTGGCGTCACAACCAGAACTGGAAGTCAGGCCTGACATCTAGACGTGTGGAGGAAAGGGCAGCGTCTTCTAGCTGATGTGGCTGTGATGTGGCGAGGTCTGCCATAGGCATGCCCTTGACCGGAAGTTCTCTGTGTATGTGAGAGAGAAGAGCGGAGGGGAACAGGGCCACTGTGAAAGCTGAAGGGTTGAGTGTAGACCTCAGGAAGACTTCCTGTTTGAAAAAGATCTGACTCACCGCCAAGTGTGTCCAATGGCAATTACGGGTTTTTTTGTTTTTGTTTCTTTTCTCAGAAAATGGGAGAAAGTTTGGCAAAGGGCAGGAAGATGGGCTTCATAACTGTGAAGATCCTGGTAGACTTAGGTTTCTATGCTGATTAGGAAACTATTCCACCAAAATTTCCTGAATCCAGAAGTCTTGCCAGGAGGAAACGGTCACCGAAAAAAATCTCCCCGAGCATACCTTTGGCCCAGCAGCCCGACCCTGGGGGTGAGGGCAGGGACCAGGCCTGTGCGGGGCTGTTTACCTGGGTTAGGCAATGCAGATAAGTCGCCCCGTTGTTTACATGGGGGCTGATGTTAGGGTGGACAAGGTCAGGTTGGAGCCGGCGGGTGAGGCTGTGGGCAGCTGGCAGCCAGGGCGGGGTTCAGGGCTGGGGCAAGAGGTGGGGGTGGGGAGGGAGGGGGGACTGCAGGCCCAGCCAAGAGAGCCCAGCTCCCCTGTAGGCATCCTTTCACTGTCTACCCTGCACTCTGCATAGAGGTGTGGCAGCCTTAACTCTGATGTTCCTTCTCTCTCTCTCTCTCTCTCTCTCTCTCTCTCTCACGCTCACCTCCCAACACACCCCTGACAGCAAAGTTCTGCCCTGACCCAAACCCAAAAGATTTTTTTTTTTGTGAAAAACTGGTGTTTTCATTGAAAGATGAATTTGCACAATCCCTCTCAGGAACACAAATGCCATTTTTAGGAAAGTAGGAAGATTCTGAGACCTGCCTTGTCGGGTAACATGAGCGAGTGGCATTCTGAGCAGTGTGACTGCCAGTTTGCAAGGGGAGAGCATGGTCTTTGGAGAGAGGCATGAAGGTGTCTCTTCTCACTACAGCCTGATGATGAGCTGTGCTCAGTGTAAGGAAGCCACGGCTCCCCCTTCAGAAGATCAGGAAAGAAAGGAAGAGGCCCCCAAGCCTGCAAGGCCACCGCTGACATAAATAACATCCTCTCTTTATAAAGAGGTTCCAAAAGACTTTTTTTTGTTGTTGTTGTTTATTTTTGAGAGGGAGAGAGAGAGAGAGAGCATGAGCAGGGGAGGGGCAGAGAGAGAGACATAGAATCCTAAGCACGCTCTGTGCTGACAGCAGACAGGCTGACACGGAACTCGAACTCCCAAACCGTGAGATCATGACCTGAGCCGCAGTCGGGCGTTGAACCGACTGAGCCACCCGGGCGCCCCACAAAAGACTCTTTACAGAACACGAATCCCTTCTCTCGGAGCCTGCCCTTGGGTCGGGGGAAATTCCCGCTCTGTGAGACCCCATGCTCAGCCCCCCTCCACCACTGTGCAGGATGCTTTGTAATCCGTCCCTCCAGGCTGATGGAGAGACCTCCGGGCTGGCAGTTTGCTCTGTTTCCTGTGGCCGCTCCCTCCCTTGGTGGGCGAGCAGAGGTGCGTGGGCGAAGGAAGGATGTAGAATGTCCAAAGGCCAACACAGGGCCCAGGTTTTGGTTCAGTCCCAATTTCAGACGCTCGGCCCCACTGTCCCTAGAGGAAGCTCTGGGGGGAGACTGGTGATTCGGGAAATGTGGTCAGTGGGCACATAGCCCTCATTCCACACTGTTTGGTTTTCTAAAGAAATGAGTGCATTTTAAGACGGCCTCTACCGAGGAAGGCCCTGCTTCCTGCTGATGTGGCAGAATCGGTTTCCATTCTTAGTGCTCACCTCGTTAACCAGGGTTGGGTGTGGATTCTTCGGGCCCATGTGCCCCTGCAAGTGTGGGTGTGACTTAGATCTCAGGGCTGCAGGGGTGGAGAATGTAACCCCTTCCAAAGAGCTCTTGAATGACCTTGACCAACATCCTAACCGGCTGGACAGGATATTTGGATGGTGCCCCTGACCCAGCCGTCTGACCTCAGACATGTGGATGTGGCCTCACCAGCCTTTTGTGTTCCCTGGAAGGATCTCATCCCACCCACAGGATACCGGGTGGGGCGGGGCGGCTGGCGTCAGACAGCTGGTGTGGTGCCCAGTCTCTGGTCACTTGCTGGCCCTGTGACCTTGGACGTTGGCCTGTCTCACCTTCAGCTTCCTCATCCTTCGGTGGAAATAATAAAGGAAGCTACTTCACAGGCTCGTCACACAGAGGAGTTACGACGACCCATATTAGGCCCTGAGCAGAGTACCTGGCGAAGTAAGTACACACAGCCCGTGTGCCCCCGTGGACATCTGAGGGGGGGTCAGGAGTGAGTCCAGGACGTCTGCTGCAGGAGAACTGCGAGTGACCGTTCATTTGAACATGAGGGCATCCACAGGGCCTTGTCAAATGGAGTCCTGGGCACTTGGCTTTGAAATAGCCTTACCTCAGAGGGGGTTTGTTGGCCCTAAATGACAAACTTGGCTTGAATAATAGACTTCATGCCGACTTCCTTAGCACACAGAGGGAGGCCCAGGGGCGTTAGTAAGAGCCAACAGGTCTAAAGGCATCCTGAACTGAAAGGGCTCCTGGAGCCCAGCGACTCACTGGACACGCTGCACTAACCCCGGTGAGCCAGCTCAACCCCCTTCCCAACGCCCCCTGGGCCCCCCACTCCAGGGGAAAGGATATGCAGCCTGCAGCCAGTGCAGCACCAGAAGCGAAGACATTCCAGCAGCCCATCCTTGGGGCCTGGGATGGGTGGGCGGATGGAGGAGGCATGATGTCACTTCTGGCCTGGCCTGTGAGTCACCTTCGGGCCTCTTCCTCTCCACAGGTGGGGCCCAGGCGGCCCAGGAGCTGAGACTGAATGAGGAGATGAGGGGATCTCCCAGGTTGATGATTATAGTGGCCTGAACTCCCAACCAGGTCCCAGACAGGTCTCGGTCTCCCTGGGGCTTCCACACAGCCCTCTCTTGGCCAGGGGCCTCTGAATGGAATGTTCTGGGACCAGCAGGTGTGTAACACATGCTACAAATGCCTCTTCAGTGACATCAGAGGATCAGGGCTGGCCCAGAGGCAAAGAGGTAAAGGCTGACTTTGCCATTCCTAACTTCCCTCCTTCTCCACCCCTTTGGCCGCCCCTTCCCACCCTAGTCCTCTTTCTTTCTCTCCTCTCCTGACATGAAAACTTCTCCTTAGAAAGGTAGACTTTCGACTATAGCATTTAGACTATAGTGTAAATGACTGGCAGCATTTCGGTGCTCCATCTGCCTTTCTCTGTCTTTTTGCATGGCCTTTCTCCTGGGTTTTCGAAACTAGGATCGTGACTCTCTGGGGATACTTGGTATACCACTGATATACAAGACTATTCTTTTCCCAGCACTTACATAATATTTTTGAGATTAAGGTTAGACTTTTCTGTCAGCCTAAACCCGCATTACCCATTCCAAACCTAACACAGAGCTTAAAGGGAATTCACAAGAATGTTCTGCTTTTCTGAGCATGTGTTTACTTAACGGCTTACAAGTTTTAAGAAGGGCAAACATGACTGAACCAGCTGTAAAACTCTGTGAAATCTCAGGGGAAAACCTTTAATGAAAACCTGGGAGAGAGCACAGACTGCAAGGATGAAATGAAACTACACAGAGCACTCAAGGACACAGCTGACAGTATTAAAGAACAAGGATGGATGCTTGGAAACCAGGAGGGATGGGCCATCACCAGGCAGGCCGAACAGGAGCTGCATGGGGAGAGTCGGGAAGCTGTAATCAAGGCCATTAGGAGTAAGCCGGGACTTCGTCCTTGTTCTGCACCCACACCCAACATGCCTCCCTTCTTTAGAAGCTCCCTAGCGTCTAGCCGTCTGAAAGTCGAAGCCACAGGGACTGACTTTTGACAGTATCTGATTCTAATTCCAAAAGCTTATCTTTGCTCTCAAGACCTCAGTATCATAATTAGTAAATGTATGTAGGAAGGATGAGGTTAGTTGTGTTTATGGTGAGGCAGGTGAATAAATAAATAAAATGCATTGTTTTGTTAAGGACTCCATCCTGTCTCGCTTCTCATGGGGGTCTCTTCCTGGAACTAGCATCATCCTTTGGAAACCTTCCTCTTTCCTCCTGCGATCCCCTTGCAGGGATCCCCCAGTGCACCTCCACGCAGAGGCCCCTCAGCACCCGTGGGCTCCAGGACTGATAGTGAAGACATTTCTCGTGACGCCAAAAGGGCCTCCCGGAGCACTGGTCCCAGCACTCCCTGGAGTGCCCTTCCTGGGTGGGGATAATCCTTTTCTCCCTCCCACGTATAGAGAAGTCAGACTCCAGAAAGCAAAGCAGGAAAGTGTATACAGAGAAAACCTTTCATAGATCCAAGACCCTTTTGCCCTTAATGTCCTATGCGGACTGTAGAAATCATTTCCTCGCTTATGTGCAGGTGGAAACTGGGGCTCAAAGAGATTAGGGAATAGGAGTGGCTGATGCTCATCAAGGGCTTGCTACAAGTCAGACACCGACATGTATTACCTGTTTAGTACTCCCCAACCCCACCACATAGGCACAATGATCTCTGCTTTACAGATGGGGAAATGACATAGAGTCACCAGGTAACTTACTCATGGTCCCAAGGTAATGAACATTGGAGCCAGGACCAGAGTCCAGAAATTCTGACTCCAAATCATGTGTATTTCACCACCATGCTGCACTGCCCTCCAGGTCACAGAGTTATTAAACACGGGACTCTGAGTTCCCATATCTTTGCCCTCTGCTGAGGCTGTCCTGAATGCCCAGTGTCTGAGGCCGCATGGCACCTCCCTCAATACAGAAGGATGTTCCAAAAGGCTCAGTTGAATAAGAAAGGCAGGGATGCACCTGCCAGCCACGTGTGCAGCTGGCACGACAGCCTGGCGTCCGAGGACAGGGATCCCTGCTGGTCTTTGGGCACCTGCCGCTGGCACAGGATATGCACACGGGTGAGGGTGGTTTTTACCTTTCCTTATGTGCCGGCAGTTTGGCTCGGACTCCTGCCCACAGTTCAGGCTGCACTGGGGGCTGGCTGATGAGCCTGAACGGTCACCCTCGGCCAAGAGAGGCTTGGTTCTTCCGGGGGCTGCGGGGGCAGGTAGGGGGGGGTCACCTCTCCCTAGCCAGATGGAGGCAGGCAAAGTCTGGATGTGCAGAAAGAAGGAGGTGCCCGGCAGCCTCCCCCGCATGACAGAGCAGGAGGCCCCAAAACACAAAACGTGAACAAGACAAGAGGGAGAGTGTGGAATGTTAGCACAGATTCCTGAGAGAGGCGAGGCGCACACACTGGTCTAGCCTGGCTCAGACCCAGCGTGCACTTCTGAGCAGAGAAAATTGGGTCCAGCTTGGGCCTGAGAGTGTGAGCGCTGGAGAAAAAGACTTCTCTGTTAGTTCCGAGCTGCTGAAATGCTTTCCCCCGTGTGGCAGAATTGCTAGTCAATGCCCCACATGCACTTACTACATAGCACTGTATTGCATCATATACTGTTAGTATTACATTGTACCTGGTACTAGGGTTGCTAGGTTCTGAGCCTCGCCTTTACCTGGCTGTGACCACGTGACAAATTTCTGGCAACTGCATGCGCGTGGGAGTGAGGCGTGTGCAAATTCTGGGTCATGTCCTTTAAAAGGACGTGGTGTGCCCCTGCCTTTGCCATGCCACCTTCCTCATGGCAGGAATGCAAACATGATGGCAGGAACTGGAGCAGCAATTTTGGGCCACAGGATGGAAGCGCATAGGGAGGATGGCAGAGCAAATAGTGAAAGGTCCTGGATGCTGATGGATGTGTGGTTGCCATGCTAGCTCTGTCTACTCATCTGAGCTCGCCTGTGACACAAGTACAGATTTCTGAAAACCAGTATTATTTGGGTCTCTTTGTTATAGCAGGCAAGTTGATGACCTTTTTAAATTATTATTATTACTTTCACATTTATTTATTTTTGAGAGAGAGAGAGACAGAGCGCAGGCAGGGGAGGGGCAGGGAGAGAGGGAGACACAGAATCCGAAGCAGGCTCCAGTCCCCGAGCTGTCAGCACAGAGCCCGACGCAGGGGCTCAAATTCACGAACCGTGAGATCATGACCTGAGCCGAAGTCAGACACTGAGCCACCCAGGTGCCCCAGGCAAGTTGATGTCCTACGAATACAGCTCAAAGCTCAGATAGGCTCTCCAGGTGCCCTTTGGGTGTGATGGTTTTGTAATTCCTTGTGTGAATGAAACACCACACTGTAAGGGCTCTGCACACAGCCAGGCCTCAACAGCCTGGGATCAAAGGGGGTGAATTTTGGAATTAGTTTATAGGAAAACAGAAGAAAAGACCGTTCCAGGCAGCCTCCTTCTCGGCAAGCCTGTGGCCATTTTCAGGCAAGCTGACTGGTCAGTGCTTCTAGAAAAATGGGACCAGACCTGGTTCTGTTTCATTGACACTGAGGTTATTTTGGTGAAAACAGCTGGTGGGGAAAGAAAACACCCCAAGGGTACAGGGAAGGACTGTGTTGTGGTTCAGACGCGGTGGTGACCAGGTGGTAGAGTGGCCGTGGGCTAGTTTCTGTCTATGTAAAAACAAATTGACAGTAGCTGCTCTTCACTGGGCATGGCCATCAAGGTCTGTCTCTCAGGAGCCTGGCAAGACTTTTTCTACTCATGTCTGTGGCAGGTTGTGGTTTTTTTTAAAGATGAGAGAGAGGAGACCAGAATCGGAAGCAGGCTCCAGGCTCCGAGCTGTCCGCACAGAGCCCGATGCGGGGCTCGAACCCACGAACCGTGAGATCATGACCTGAGCCGAAGCCGGACGCTCAACTGACTGAGCCACCCGGGTGCTTCATTTTAGAAGATAAGTGTGGCATTCTGGCATCCAGCGTTGTCTGTGCTGTGCTGTAGTGAGGGGAGGCACGGATGAGACCATCTTTCACTATCAAGGGCCAGACGACCTTCCCCGGGACAGCTACATGTACCCTACGCCTTGCCCTCTATCTCTTCACATTAGTGCTTTTGAGGGACACCTCCCCTAAAATAAACATCCTTGTCTCCCCTAAAATAAATGTCCCTTTCATAAGCAATATTTACCTCTCTCCTGGAGAAGGCTTTTCCTGAATTCCTTCTCCACTTGACTCCTGTCCCCCATGGGTGCCCGGGGCTTGAATGGGCCGCAGAGGCAGCTTTTCTTCTTGAGAGGAACTTCAGGATTGATGGTAGGTCCCTGGCCATCCAGGTTCAGCCCTGCCCATCAAGTCCACACTTAATTCCATTATTTTTTTCCTCTTCTGATTTCAGTGTGGAAACTGCCTGACTAGGAAAGGACCCCACAGAGTAACGCAGGGTCACGGGGAGAAGGGGTGCTCCGTGAAAAGGTGCGGGGGAAGCCTGGGATGTTCTGACTTCTGCCACGCCCTCCTTCAGCCCCATTTATGAAATGGGTAGCCAGAGGCCCATTGCACTTCCCGCTCTGTCTCAACTATCTCTTCTGTGAAATGGGGATAATAAAAGCCATCCAGGCTCCAAGACAAGGGTCCAGACTATCTGATCTCTTGGCCCCCTGCCATCCCTGAGAACTGTAATTTTGTTTAAAATTTTTTTAGATGTTTATTTATTTATCTTGAGAGATTTATTTATCTTGAGAGCAAGTAGGGGAGGGACAGAGAGAGAGAGGGAGAGAGAAAATTCCAAGCAGGCTCTATGCTGTCAGCACGGAGCCTGACTTGGGGCTCGACCCCACAAACTGAGATCATGACCTGAGCCAAAATCAAGAGTCGGACACTTAACCCACTGAGACACCCAGGTGCCCGAGAACTATAATTTTATGGAAGACTAACTTATTTGTTTATTTATTTATTTATTTATTTATCTGTTTATTTTTTTAAGTTTATTTATTTTGAGAGAGAGAGAAAGGGGGAGGGGCAGAGAGAGAGAGAATCCCAAGCAGGCTGTGCTCTGTCAGCACAGAGCTCTGCTCGGGGCTCGACGCCACGAACCTTGAGATGATGATCTGAGCCAAAACCAAGAGTCAGACGCTTACCTGACTGAGCCACCCAGGTGCCCCCCTGCCTGATTCATTTAGAAACGACCTCAAACTTTCACAGAAAGGTTGCAAAAGCACGTCACAAATATTTGTCCAGATCCATGTGCGAATAAACTGCTGACATGATGCCCCATATTCCCCCGGACGTTTCGGCACGTGATCTCCACACACAAGGACGTTCTGCTACGGGACCACGACATACCCGTCGAGCCGGGAAGTGTATCTGCTCCATTCCTACCGCCCGGTCGTCCTGGCCGCCTCCGACTCCCCCTCTCTCCCCAGCAGTGGCTTCTCCCAAATGGCCCCAGCAGAGAATCACATTCGGTTGCCAGTTCTCTTCCGTCTGTAGCACACTCCTCAGTCTTGGGCTGCTCTCATGGTGTCCCGACTTTTGAGTCCTACAGACCCGTTGTTTGTGGGGGGCCCTCGGTGTGAGTGTTCTGATGCTTCCTTACACCTGGATGCGGGTTCTGATCCTCGGGGTGGCATCGCACAAACGTGGAGCTGTGTTCTTGTCGCAGCCCGTCTGGCAGCACATGGTCTCTGTTTGTTCCAACACGGATGTAACGTTGATTCCTTGATTAGCGTCTGTCTGTCTGCCATGTTCTCACATGAAGCCAATTTTGTTATTCAGTGTTTTGTGGGGAGGTACCCTGAAACTATCTAAATACCCATTTACTCATCAAATAGTTCATTAATTCTAAATATAATTATGATTGTAACTAATTGACGTAATTAATGAATTGACATATGTGTGGACTTGTGGTTTCCTATTCCATCCTGTGGGTTATGACTCATTATTATCATCATTTATGTTGATGTTCGGATTGTCCCCGATGTGGTCGGTGGGAGCCCATTCCAGCCAGCTTCTGTGTCCTTTTGATGTGTCCCCATCACTCTCTGAGCACTTCTGGACTCTCTGGGACAAAAAAGCATTTTAGGCTGATCTTGCAGTTTTCTGTCCCAAGCTCTGGAACTGGCCATTCCCCACCCCCAAAAAAACCCAAGTCTTTTTGGCAGCCAGTGGATGGTGACAAAAACTGTCCTTGATCAACTTCATTTGGGCTCCTCTGAGCCCTCTGCTCTGCTGGAACCAGGGTGGGCTCTGTCTCTGTCCTTGCAGAATCCAGTTTGAGCAAGAACCATGCTAAGTCAGTTTATCACCAGCACCCACCCCCCCCAACCCTGACCACCCTTGCTATCTGATCAAATTCCTCGTCCCCAACCTGGACACCATATCATCCTGGTCTGCCTTCAGCAGGAATTCTGTTGAGCTGTCTAGCAGGAATGCCCTTTACGCCCATTTTTCCCCTTAGACATTTTCCATCCTCTGCCTCCCCATCTCTCCTGGGCTGTAACCCCACTTGTCATTGTTGGGGTTGGATCCAGTCTGATGTCTGTCCCCTGCCACAGACCCCCCCCCCCCCACCCCGCCCCGAATCATCTGCCTTCCCATTACTAAGAACTGTGGCAAACCATTTTTCCTTCACAGTGCGATTCGGAAATGCTTGCGGACGTTGTAATGTGGGCAGAACGTGGGAACATGTGTGTATGAACATGTGTCTACACACATTTATTTACATCTAGTTTATTTCTACTTCTATTGACATAGATTGAAAACATTGAGTGTACATCAACATCTCCGATTCCAGCCCAACCCCAAAGTGTTCATTCTAGTTTTCTCCTTTCTGTCTCAGTCACCCCCTTCTCAGGGACAAAGCTGGCTCTCATTGTCCTTAACACTTTCACTCCTACTGTATGTGACTCATCTCTTGTCACGCTGCCCCCTCATCCATGAAGAGGCCATCCCCCCCCCCCCCCCCCCCGGCCCTGGGGCCCTGTGCTGGGCCACCCCCCCCCCACCCCCCCCCCCCCCCCCCCCCCCCCCCCGCCGGCCCCCCCCCCCCTTGGCGCCCCCCCTCCCCCCCCCCCCCCCCCCCCCTTCATGGCTTTTGGCTGTCCTTGTTGTTAGGGAAGGGAGAGGGAGGAAGAGCCTATGAGAGAGCCTTTGACCATGGAATCTTCCAGTCGGGGTGATGGTCTCTGAAGCTCAGGAACCTAAGATAACCCTTGGCGATATTCACACAGACTGTTCCCTAGAGACTGAGGCTTTCTGGCTCAGGTCACCTGTGACCCTATCTGTACCTCTTAAAAAGAAGATCTGTTTGTGGCATTCAAGAGAGAACAGGTCCTTTTCCCCTTCTGTGCTTCCAAATTAGCTTCAGGCTACGCGGGTGACCTTGGATGGGTTACATGTTAATGATCCCACCAGCTTCAGGTCTGGTCAGAAAATTTTCCACGTCTTTCCCCTGGTTGTTCATGCTTTTGGGAAGCGGGCTTCGTGCCAGCAGCTTCTGGTCTGAATCTGTCCGAGCAGAGCCAGGGCTCCAGACTCCAGCGCTCATCTGGACGGTGGGCTGAGAGGGGTGAGGGGCTATTTTTGGGTTTCCCTCACACCCCCTTGCAGATTACCCTTCCAGGGTGGAGGAAGACAGACACGGTGCCATTGGACAGGAGAGACTTCAGAACCCCCTAGCATAGATAACTGGAGACTAATAGCCCCAGAGGTTGCAGGGCAAGGGGCCCATCTGCCAAGAGGCCAACGAGGCTTAAAATGCAGGGACCCTCTTCCGATTCTGTGTCTCCCTCTCTCTCTGACCCTCCCCCGTTCATGCTCTGTCTCTCTCTGTCTCAAAAATAAATAAAAACATTTTTAAAAAATTAAAAAATAAAAAAAAATGAAAAAAAAATGCAGGGACCCTCACTTGCTCAGCCTCTTCCACAGCTTGTGTGATTTGCAGTCACAGTTTTCTAGTCTTTATCTTAAAGAGGGACCCCTAAATTGTCTAAACTGTGGGTCCCACAACCTGGATCTAATGCCATGTGCCACATGACTCCCAGCCCCTGTGTATGTTCCAGAGGGCTGGGAAAGGCCCAATGACAGGACCCCCTGTGCCTGGGAAAGTGGCTTCGTGTCTCGGTCAAGAGCATCACTGCCTGGGTTCAAATCTCAGCTCTGATATTCACCTTCTGTGGGATTCTGGAAGTCACCTAACCTCACCATGCCTCAGTTTCCTCAGTACTACATGCCTCACCTCCTAGAACTGATGTGAGGATGAATACATTCATTTGTGTGTGAGCTCTGTCTGTCCATCTGTCTGTCCATCCATCTACCTACCTACCTACCTACTTATCATCTGAAACACACAGACACAGAAAGAGTCCCCAGAATAGCACTTAGGTAAATTATCTATCCACTGTGCTGCCATGAAACCGTACCTGGGTACATGTCCTGCGGCCTGGAGAGCCCTTAATCTTCCCCTCGTTCTTCAAAGCCAGAGATTGTTCCCTAACTTCTTTGCCTTATTTATGGAAGGTTTGAAAGACTCATAAAGGTTTCAGAACATTTAGAACTGGGGCTTGTGGTCCTGGGCTGCTTTGCCAGAGAGCAGCCTGGCCTCGCCCTGACTCATGGGCTCATGCACCCAGGTCAGCAGCCAGGGAAGCAAAAGGCCTGTAGCTCAGCTGTGCTGCCTCCCGGCTCTCTCCCCGAGGGAAGGGCCTGCCTTGCCCTGTCTCCGTGAGGCAGACAATGAGAGGATTGGGGGGCTCGGGAGGGGTCAGGCTTTGGGGCGCTCAGGAGGGCTGCTGGCTGGCAAAGTGAGGACAAAATGAACCGGCTTGTGGGAAAAACCACCACCACCAGTCTCAGAGGATACTCTTACCTGGAAGGTGCCTCCGCTTTGTCCTGGGAATTTCAAGCCTCCCACAGGAGATCGACCACGACCACATGGGGGACTGTGGCCCCTTTGCCACTGTCCTGCCCACCTCTTATTGTTGGAAAGCCAGGGGCTAGACTCTTGAATTTCGTTTGCATTTCTTTCTTCTTCCCTAGCCTGCTGTGTGAGGCTACAGTGAGCAACAGCTCTGGTCCGGGCTCTGGATGAGGCTGGCCTGCTGGGGCCCTGGCTGGGCCTCAGAGCTCGGGTCCTCCCGCAAGGAAACCCTCTCTAGGCACCAGCCTGTCATCCGGGGGGATTCCCTTTCTCTCCCAACTTCCCAGGACATGACCTCCGTGGTCACTACCACCATTTTCTTCCCTCCTCCTCCTCCACCCGCTGCTACCTGGCTTCTCTGCCCACCAACCAGCCTTTCCTTCCCCAACCCCACACGCATCCCGAGGTTCTGGGGTCCCAGGAAGGCTGCGGGGCTTCACTTAGCATAGGGAAGCCGTATCATTTCAGTCCCTAACAAAGCACTTTTGAAAATAAACGGTGACTGTGGGACAGTGACCACAGGCAGAGAGACACTATCCGGGTCACCAGGGCTGTGTGGCCACCCTCTCCCAACACTGGTCATTTCATACTTCCCTGGCTCAGCTGGTGTTCCAACCAGCCTGTGCGGTCCTTCCTTCCCCTTCTGGAATAACCACAATGCTTGCTTCTACTCAGGCGGAGCTCCTGCCTCCTCTGACCTGCCTCTGACTGCAGGCGAGAGCTGGCTTGTCCTGGCTGGCCAGACTGTTAGGTTTTGGGGAATTCTACAGGCCATCTGTGAAACACAGCCAGCATCTTAAAATTAAATGATATGAACTTACAATTAACTAAGGTAGTAAATACCCTAAATTCAGCACTTCCTAATTACATTGCTATTTTCTGTGCTCTTGATGTTGTTCACGTCTCCTCTGTGTTTTGCGGCAATACCATGGGCTGGTTTGCCACCGTAGCTTGCTTTCCACCTCTGTCTCGAGCGATGTCAGGTTGGTGGCTGGAAATTGGCCGTAGTGGGGGGCAGCTCCCCAACTGAAATGGCCCATCCTATAACCCAGGGCTTGATTGGCTGTTTTACGATTGTCTCTACTTCAGAAAGTGATGTGAGAAGGAAGATGTTAGTAATTCGGATTAAATGTAAGAGCATATTTTGCATCCCTTGCTATTACATTATGAATCATCCAAAAAACAGAGGGAACATCACAGCATTTGAAAACTTACCTGGTTTAGCAAAGAAGTTGCTCATGTGAAAAGAGGTTTCAGTTTCATAGATATAAATTAGTACGAAAGGGAGAGTTTACAAACGGATCACATATCAGATTTAAGGAGAATAGGGGGCACCTGGGTGGCTCAGTCAGTTGAGTGTCCGCCTTCAGCTCAGGTCATGATCTGGCAGTCCGTGAGTTCAAACCCCGTGGGCTGTGTGCTCACAGCTCAGAGGCTGGATCCTGCTTCGGATTCTGTGTCTCCCCCTCTCTCTGCCCCTCCCCTGCTCGTGCTCTCTCTCTCAAAAATAAATAAACATTAAAAAAATAAATAAACTGTAGTGTGTCTCACCTTCTGAACTTCTTTATTTTTTTTAATGTTTATTTATTTTTGAAAGAGAGAGAGACAGACAGAGCACAAGCAGGAGAGGGGCAGAGAGAGAGGGAGACAGAATCTGAAATGGGTTCCGGACTCTGAGCTGTCAGCATAGAGCCTGATGTAGGGCTCAAACCCACGAACTGTGAGATCATGCCCTGAGCGGAAGTTGGACGCTTACTTAACTGACGGAGCCCCCCAAGCGCCCCTCACCTACCGAACTTCTTGAGGACAAGGACAACTCTGTAGTTCTAACACTTAATGCCTGGCGCATATTATGTACCCCTCCCTACATGTAATGAAATAATTTATGGATTCAGTAGTTGAGCCAATGAAGGTGACGCTGTGCACTTTCCATGCATTTTCTCTTCCTGGGGAGGGACTGCATTCCAGGCCCTCTTGCACTGGGGTGTGGCCATGTAATGAGTTCAGGTAGGTTATTTGTGTGTGTGGTATGAGTAATGCCAGCCCCTCTCACACAAGACCCCCCAGAAGCCTCTTCCTTCCCTGATCTAGGGACCAAGTGTTCCTGGTGAGGTAGCCACATGACAAAGGAGGATTCCTGACCCACGAAGTGACTTTGAGTAAAAGAAGCTTTTATTTTGCTCAGCCACTAAAGTCATGGGGTTCCCTTGTTACCACAGTGTAGCCTAATCTGTCCTGACCAATACACTGAGGAAGCTGGGATGTGGCAGGTGACTTGGACCAGGCTGCATAGCTTGTCGGTGGCGGGGCCGGGCCAAGAGCCTGTCTTCATTTTCCCTGTGCATACGACCTCCCGAACACTTTTTCAGAAGTATAGAATACAATGTGGATCTGAGGTGGATTTTGTTCAAAGCCGCATTTCAGAGGGGAGCTGGTTAAGACCCACCCGTGGTGAGGCCTCCTGAGGCCACCAGCCCGGCAGGTACGCCCACCAAACATCCTCCTTCATTAGAGGATCAGCAGGTATGGCTGGCGTGTGGGGTTCAGTCTCCCATTAACCGTCATTAGCCTGGCTGATGTTTCACCCACAAGCACCCCTCCCTGGTCCTGTCATTTACCACTTCCCTCTGAGAGTATCTGGACAGGTCTGGGACTTGAAGGGAGAGAGAACCAGGTCTGGAAGGGAGACTCTCAGGACATAGAACTCAAGCCCCAAAGGCAAGCAGAAAAGATACCACCACACCCCCATTCTCAGCTGGAGAAACCTTAACTCAGTCCCACAAATATTTGTGAGTGTGGATTGTGTCGGGCATTAGACTATACTATAGTACAGTATGTATAGTATGGGCTTAATATAGCATAGTATGTATAGTATAACAGGTATAGTATAGTATTAGCATATATGTCTAATATGTGTATAGCGTAGTATAGCACAGTATAGTATATGGCATGGTGTAATATAGTATATGTAGTATAGTATAGTCTCTAGTATGGTATAATATGGCATGGTATGGTATGGTATGGTATGGCATAGCATATTATAAAGCATTAGTATAGCATAGTGTGTATGGTATAGTATTAGTATAGCATAGTACAGTATGTATAGTATACGTATAGCACAGTATAGCAGAGTATAGTATGTATAGTACAATATGTGTAGCATAATATAGCATTAGCATACAAAGCATGTATAGTGTAATATGTGTAGTATACATAGTAAAGTATGTATAGTGTAATCCGTATACATATGTATGGCATAGCATATACTACTACATACATAGTATATAACATGCTATATTACACATACTGTGCTATACTATATTATACATATCGTACTATGCATACTTTGCTATACTATACTATGTATGTATGTATATTATGCTATACTATACCATGTGTAGTATAATATGTACAGCATAGTATGCTTGTAAAGTATAATATAGCATTAACATATAGCATTGTATAGTGTGGATAGTATACAGAGTATGCATAATATATGTAAGTGTATTATTAGGATAGCATAGCATAGCAGAGTAATTTTTGTCCTTTTCTTCCTCCCCTGAAGGCAGTGTCATGACAGGTGGGTAGAGTCAGGAACATACCAGCTCACCTCCACATCACCCCACCACTCAGGGCTCTGTGACTTCCGCTTACCCCTCTCCTTGAAGCACTGTTCTTGGCTTTGTGGTTTATTTGCTTCTGTCTTGGCCACTAGGATGTAAGCCCCCCAAGACTCTTATTTTGTGCTCTGTCTCTGTTCTGCTGTCTCCCCAGCATCTAGAAAGTGTTTGTTGAATGATGGCTAGACTGCAAGTTCTGTGGCAAGGATTGCTCCCCTGCCTTACATCATGTCTTATACCAGCACTGGGTGACTGCTACCCCCCCACCTGTGCACTCCCCTGCTGACTGCTTTAGTCCCCACTTGCCCCCGGTCTTTGTACAGGCCGTGCCCTCTGCCTGGGACACTCTTCTCACCTCATAGACCCATTAACTCCTGCGTGCCCTTCAAGTCAGTTTGGCCACCTACCCTGACAGGAGCCCTTTCCTGCCCTCTGCCTCCTCCTCTGTCCTCTGTATTTCCCCTGTCACAATGCTGTCACACCTTCTTCTTTTTTAAAAATATTTATTTTTGAGAGACAGAGAGAGAGAGAGAGAGAGAGACAGAGACAGAGACAGAGCATGAGCAGGGGAGGGGCAGGAAGAGAGGGAGACACAGAATCTGAAGCAGGCTCCAGGCTCTGAGCTGTCAAGAGAGCCCGACGTGGGGCTTGAACTCACGAACCACAAGATCATGACCTCAGCCAAAGCTGGACACTTAACTGACTGAGCCACCCAAGTGCCCCAATACTGTCATACCTTCTTGCAGTTACTGTGTTTATCTGTCGGTCTTCTCCCTGGGCTGCCAGCTTGCAAGCATGGGACTGTGTGTACCCTGCTCACTAGTCCATCCTTGGTCCTTAGGGACAGCACATAATAGATGCTCCCATACTCATAGGATGAACCAATGGATGCTGATCACAGCCAACCTGTGACCTCTTGGTCCACTCAAGGCAGACCCAGAGATGCAGTGGGGGGGGTTATAGGCCCCTTGTCTGCATGAAGGTTTCCACTGATCCTCTCCCCTGTAGTCGTCATGGGCAGGACCAAGAGAGTAGCCCACGTCCACTGTTTTTTTCTCTCTCTCCCCCCGCACCCCCTTCTCTTCCTTAAATGGGATTATCTGCTTTCTCAGTTATAAAAATAACACACACTCATTGTAAGACTTCTGAGCTACTCTTGTCTTTTAGTGTCCACACACTTATTCTATGTAAGGGCTATTAATTAAACGCCTACTATATGCCAGGTGCCACACCAGGCATTGGGGATGCACATGGCAGGACATGGTCCCTACCTTCCAGGGTAGTACACTCAGCACCTATTCTGCATTTCAGGTTACCTCCCGCAGCTGCGCACCTTAGAAGGCAGGGTCTGTTTTCTGTTCACTAGCCCAGTGCCTCAGACTCACATCCATGGAGGGCTCGCTCACATCAACTCCTGGGTCCCACCTCCAGTTGCTCGTTCAGATCTGAGGTGAGTCCGCTAAGTTGCAATTCTAACAGATTTCCTGATGATGTTTATTCTGCTGGCCAGAGGAACCACACTTTGAGAAACACTGCCCTAGGCGATACCACTCTTACAGTTTTCAGAAGTTATGCACATCTGTTATCTCATTCAGTGTTTCAGAATCGCTCACCCGAGAGTGCCTATGACTGGTGAGCACTGCAGTGGACTTTTAAGCCCGGGTCTTCCTATGGGATGCTGCCCACTCTTAGTCGTACCAGGTGGCACCTGCAATCCCCACCGCCATAGGACTCCCGAGAAAGCCATGATGGGTCCACTCAGAGCAAGGGAGGTCAAGTTGCAGAGGAAGGCTCCAGGAGAACATTTCTTGGAGGGAGGGATGCAGGGTCTAAGCCCTACACTCTGGAAGGAGAACTGGCTTGGGTCCCGATGGGCTGAGAAACGGTGACTTAGTAGAAGAGTTCCTGGACCCCCTCCACCTTTCTGCAAAGGAAGGGAGCCGGCCTGGGGGCCTCCTGAGATAGGTGTGACTGGGGCCCGGATCACTCCACCTGCTTCCCGGCGGCCACTCTGGAAGCTGTGGCTGAGAGGCCCCCCTCCCTCTGCCCCAGCACCTCCCTCTGCCAGGACTGGCTGTGTAGGATGGAAAGTCTGAGGGCCACAGCCTGGCCAGACCAGCAACTCAAAATAGGCACTTCCTTCTTGGCAGTGAGGCAGCCAAGGTGCCAAGGGGTACACAATCCCCCAGTGTTCCCTGGAGCCTTTCGGGCGCTAGGCTGGGCTGCGCACTTCCTCGTCTGGGAGGAGGCCTCAGGAGGGGGCGGGAGGGCCCAGCTCTGAGAGGAGCTCTGTGAGTCCCACAGGGAAAGTAAAGGAGACGTGGAAAAGTGTGAACTTTGAAGAGGGAGTCCTCTGATGTTGTATATGTAAGCAGGAAGCCAGACCTACCCAGTTCTGGGGAAGAAAAATAAGCTCTGGAGACCTATTTTTAGAAAGCGGCAAAATTCTGTTTCTCAGTAGGCAGTGGAATTTAAATCTAAAACTTGTTTCATTGCTGAAGTAACCACAGGACTGCATGTAGGAATGGGGCCATGGTGAGCAGTCATGTCTGAGTGAGGCTATTAGGCTAGTGCCCACTCACCCCTCATGGCACTGTACTTGCTCATGGCCATTCCAGAAGTCTCTGTAGGAATTCTCATGCGGGTTTTGTGGTGGTAATGATGATCAGGTGGAGATGGTAATGATAACGGTGATCAAGATAATGGTGGTGATATTGATGCTGGTGGTGATGGTGATGATGTTGGTGAAGGTGTTGTGCCAGGCCTACACTTGACATATGTGATCTCATTCAGTCCTTACAACAGCCTTATGAGGTGAGTATAGGTCACCCGCATTTTTTCAGGTGAAGGAAGTGAGGCTCAGAGAAGTTAAGTCACACAGCCAACTATCATAGGGCTGGGATTCAAACTCAGGTCACGATACCAACAAAGCCTGCTCTACATGAACCCATCACAAAATCTCAGATTTGGGAGGGGCGACACTGAGCACAATTCCTATTGCTTTCCTCCTCCAGTGCACTTGCACCGTCTGTTTGCACACCTCCATGGCGATGGGACTCACACTCCTGTGAACACTTCTTTCCTTTCAGTCAGCTCTAGCCCCGCGAGAGCTCCCTGTGTGCAGCTCAAGTCTCTGTAGAATTTCTCCGGCTGCACAGAATTATCCGTTCTGACAGCCCTGTAAGCCTCTGGAGGCGGCTCCCATAGCCTCTGAAGGCCTTTCTGTCTGTGGGTCCGACATGCTCAGTCTTCTTAATGGTCTCTGCTCCTCATAAAGCCCTGTGGGGCTCGTGTGGAGCCTGGAATTGCATAGAGCACACTGAGTGCAAAGTATACCTCTGAAGGTGGATCTGACTTCTAGAAATAGCAAGTGGTCATTTGGAATCACTGTGCACGTGGATGATTAAGCTGAGGAAAAAAAAAGCTGGTTTAAAAGATAAAATTGAGTAATTTTTAAATCTGGCCCAAACTGGCACTGAAAGTAGTTATTCCTAGAAGAAATGAACCAAAACATAATTTAACCCCAGCAACATTCGTTATTAGATGAAGGCTAGAGCCTCGCAAGGCATGGAGATGCCCAGTTCTCTGAGCTGGCACATCCCAATAAAATGTAGACAAAACTCCACCTGCGAATGTTGGCAGGCTAGTCCTGACTTCCGACATGATCGGGGAAGGACCGCCACTTTGTGCTGCAGTTGTGTCTTGAGTGAAATCTGGTTAGAGATTTAAAATGGGGAGATGGGAGCGCCCGGGTGGCTCAGTCGGTGAAGTGTCCGACTTCAGCTCAGGTCATGATCTCACAGTTCATGAGTTCAAGCCCCGCACAGGGCTCTCTGCTGTCAGTGCAGAGCCGGCTTCGGATCCTCTGTCCCACCCTGTCTCTGCCCCTCCCCTGCCCATGCTCTCTCTCAAAAATAAATGAACGAATAAATAAAATGGGGTGATAAAGGCTAGACCCAGCACCCTGAGCTGGGTGACCTCCAGCAGAGGGTGAGGCTGAGGCCGAGGCCAGGCATGGGCCGCTGCTCTGCCTTGCCCTGCTCAGAGCACTGATGCTCTGTGCAGCCGGGTCCCGGACTTTCCACTGGAGCCTGGCTGCCTTTCCAGTAACAACCACAACTTCAAAGGACTGCCAAGGAGCAGATTGGGCAATGTCCCCGGTGAACTCGGCTAGCTGCGTGTGCTGTGTGTGCATGGGAGTCCTGCACAACGTGGGTGTTGGAAACCACGACTGGCAATTCCGGATTCCAAAAGCAAGTCCTGAAGGAGGGAGTGGAGGCATGGAACCTGCTTTGAACTGGATCCCCCGAGGCAAGGGTCACCCGCAGCAGCTCCAAGAACCCCAGCCCGCTGAAAGGCCTTTCCCAGGCCCAGGGACACAGTCCCATTCCTCTCTCCAGCTCTGCACAGCCCACTGTAATGCTCTCTCCACCAAGCCTGACTGGCGGAAATGAGTCCGTCTTCACCTGCCTTCCCTTCTTTCCCTATAGACGCCCTGCCCTCTGGTCCCTGGGAGCTGAGGCGTAGCTGCACGTCAGGGACGAGCCCCAGTGAGTGGCGGGCAGACAGAACGCTTCGGGAAGTGGCTCCGTGCAGGACAAGAAGGGCTGTGTTGAGGGGAAAGGAGATGGTGATCTCGGGGACCCTGGGGAGGGTTAGCCCTCTCCACGCCGGGGAGAAGGGACAGCTGGCAGGCATCAGCCTGCAGCAGCTTGGGCAGCTTCAGAGGGTGTGGAGAGCGGGGCATTTGCACCCCCTGCAACAAGGGTATGGACCTACTAGCCCCCCCATTCCTGCTGAAGAGGAGAGAAGGCTGCATTTTCTTATCTGTAAGGGGTTGTCACACCCCCACCCACAGGCAGCCACGAGGACTAGGTGGTAATATTTAGTACCACTCACAGTGCCCGGCATACAGACAGGACGCGGAGATTTGCTGAGTGAATCTGTGAACACTGTCATACTCGGCACCACTCGGTTCAACTCCTAAGCTTCACAAATTATTAGTTCCAGGCAACTGTTGTACATTATTAACATTTTAATTGAGTTCATTTGGTCTTTAAGATTGGACTGAAGAATAAAGGGCCTTACAAGAAGTGTCACAAACACACAGACTGTGAGTCGGGAAGAGCCTGGTCGTGGTGCCCCAGCAACTCCGGGAGGCCCTTCCGGAACCTTTCTGCTCTTTGAAAAAATCTTCACAAGGTAGAGGTTATTTCCCCCAAATTCAAAATGTTTCGACACCATCTAAGTGAAAGGATAAACTCTGTCCTATCTCATGGACCAGGAAACTATACAACGAGAGGACCAGTGGGAAGCAGAAGAGAACCTTCTAGCATTGCCCTATCAGTAACTCATCGGTGTGTGGCTTCTCTGAGGATTTACATAGTTCTACAAAGACCCCGGATGCCAGAATGCACTTTGGGTAACAAGGGCAAGCCTCTGGCAGCGCGCCCCAATACTCCAGGGGTGCACACCACTCAGAAACAATCAGCAGGTGCCGAGGACAGAAACCAACCAACTGGTCACCTAGATGCTAGTGTGCATGCACGTGCAGGCATACATGTGTGCACAGAGCTCCCTGTTCTCTGCAGCCTTTATGCCTGACACAGATTCCTCGTCCACTCAGCCCCACCCCTTAAAGGCATTTCCAGAACTCAGGTTATTGTTACCCTTGGCACAGTGCTTCACACACAAATACTGGGAGGCTGGTTTATGAAGTGTGACGTGTTTATCAAGGACTAAGTTCCATTAACCTCTGCTTCCAAATGTGAATTCCTACCTCTGGCCTGGGGTCGGACAGCACAGCCACAGCCTTTACAGCAGGTGGCAGGGGGGGCATGGGAGGGGGGTGACCCCTGAATTCTGAACCTAAGCCACCACGCTAGGAGCTCCAGCGCCCAGAGAGCAGACCCCGAGGCCCTTCCAAGGGTGGGTCTTCCCTTGGAAAAGGTTTTCTGAACCTCAGAAGCAAGTTCAGCTGGGGAAGTAGCTGGCTTCATGGAGCTTGAAGAAGCGGAGGGAGTCAGGAAAAGCTACCTCGAACTCAACCAGTGGGGCCGGGAGATTCCTTCAGATTCGGTTTTGCTCTAGATCCTGGCACACCCCCAAAGCAGAAAGGCCTGGGGACTGCCAAGGAATCTGGAAGGCAGAAAACAACACCAGGAGGCGTCCCAGGATCACACAGTTCTCAGGGAGGGGTGGACCCTGCTCCCACCTTAGGGCCATTTATGGTTCTTACAGCCTTTCGCCATTTCGGTTTTCTGGGCCATTTCTGGAAATCACCATGTTTCCCCTGCATTAGCTCATTGTTGACTGAAAGTTCATATGGGTTAGATAATAAGAAGCAATCTTTACAGAGCCTGGCTGGCAGGTGCGGTGATGGGTGTCTGCCTGGCTCCTGGGGTCAGCAGTGGCCTCCCCAAAAGGCCAGTAGCCAGGAAGAGGGTGAGCTGGCTGCTGATGTCAGTGCTTGGTATTTCTTAAGTGTTAGGATCCGGAACATGTAGGGAAGGGTTTTGTTAACTTTTTTTTTTTTTCAATAAAGAGACATTTTAGAAGGACTAGAAACATTCACACACAAAGGTTGACCATTCTTAATGCTAAAAAGCGTGAGCTAAAAAGCGTGGGCTGGAAAGTGCCCTCTGGTCTCCATCCCACTGCCCGGATTCTTCTCTGGGTGGAGGGACAGATTTCTCCCCAGCAGCGCTTCCACTCATGGGGAAGAGGGCGAACCCTGCGGGCCTGGTCAGCAAGTGGCCGCATTCCTGGCACAGACACACGGCCAGCGGCCTCTGTTGCAGAGTCCCCATCTTCCCAGGACACGGCGACTCACAGCCCTGCCTTCTCTTTTCTCAGGTATCTGAGAGCAGGGCTTGTCCAGCGAGGAGATTAGAAAAGGATACGAGCTCATTCCCATACGGTAAAGCCAGAGAAAGCCTTGCTGTGAAGAGAACAAACAGAACCTGTTTGGTGGCTTGTCATTTCAATGACAACACGAACCTTTCACAGGTGAGCATTCCTCACACGCCTCCCCTTCCTCCTGCCCCTGGTGGGGGCGGGTGGGCGGGCAGTGGGGTCACCCAGCGGGAGCAGGGGAAAAACACGAAAACAAGTTACATGCCTTCAGAGAACCCAGGGGTTTGATGACAAACATTTAAGAACCCAAGGGAGAGTCGAGGGAGAAAAGTTTATTAAAACTTGCCCAGGCGATAAAAATCACTCCAAGAAGAAACAATGCCTCATTCTGCTACCTCGTTTAGGGAAACAGCACAGCAGGTACACGTTTCTTGATAAGAGTGTATTGTTTTCATATTTATCTTGTTTCTCTCTCTTCACTCCTCTTGAATAAACATAAAGAACTGATTTCTTAGATCACCTGTACGAAAAACATCACCACCAAATCCTCTGAAGAGTCAGAGTCCTCATAGCCAGAGCGGTTGGAATTTAACAAGAGAACACATTTCTGATTGAAAAAAATTTTATTTATTTATTTTTGAGAGAGAGAGAGAGAGAGAGAGAGAGCGAGCAGGGGAGGGGCAGAGAGAGAAGGAGACAGATTCCCAAGCAGGCTCTGCATGGTCAGCGCAGAGCCCAACATGGGGCTCGAACCCACAAACCACAAGATCATGACTGAGCTGAAACCAAGAGTTGGACATTCAGTGACTGAGCCACCCCAGGGCTCCCCGTTTCTGATTTTTCACAAATAAAAAGGCCAATCCTAAGGGTCCCTTGAGGCCTCACTTATGAACTCTGCTAAGGTCTCCATGAAAGCTGGTTTCAAAAGGGGAGCCCCTGTGGGGGCCCCCCCATGAGGAATCTTGCATGAAGAACCCCATACTGGAGCAGGCTCAGGCCGTGTGCACTTTGAGAGACTCAGTGACACCCTGTGCCTCAACAGGGCTTGTGAGAGGACAGTGTGAGCTGGGGTGAGAAAAGCAGAGATCAGACTTTCTGCCAGTTTTGTGTGGATTAGCAGGCACAGAGAAGTCACCCAGCGGAGCGGGCAGGAGAGGGGCCGGGACAGATGCTTCACTCTGGTAACTGCTAAGTATTACTGTTTGCAGGTGAGACTCTGGTTTGGCCATGTGTACATACTCTCCTAAAAGCAAAAAATTTTCTTCCCCCTGATTTCAAGTATTAAGATAAATGGAGAATGATTTACAGGTATCACTTTGAAAACAATTAGGCACTTAAGATTCATCTTTTCTTTTCGTTACAATTTTGCTTTGAAATGTGGTCCTTACAATTCCCTTGAAGATGACCCCTTGTGAATGTCTAATGCCTCTTTGCAAAGTAGATGTTTTTGTTAATGTGATATGCACACATACAGGAGTTAGTTCATCAGCAGCTGTAATTTGAGCCTCATACAAAACATGGCTTTCATTACTAGGGTTCGGGGCCCAAGAAATGACCAGATTAATAGCCAGTATAATTATGAATAAATAGAAGGAAAGGTTATAACCACTTAAAATAACTGAGTGTAAGTATAAAATGCAAAAACAAAGCTGTTTATACTTAAATCTCTACATTTATTTTTCCAAAAATGTCATTACGAGAACAAATATACTCCTGTATAGTCAAGTTCACCTTAATCACAATGAAGTCATAGGATAACTTAAAAGAGATAATCCTCGTATTTAAAGGATGTTTAAAATGTCAGCCATAATCAAGACCCTCTAATTTGAAACACCATGTACGGCATCTCACTTTGTAAAAAGGTAATACATCCCTCAAGACTTCTTCAAACAAATCCAACATAAATAGGAGTACAATAAAAACTATTTTCAAAACCAAAAAAATCAAAGCACCTATTTAAATTAAATCCATCAAGAGTCTATAAGATTATTTCAGGAGGACACGGGCCGGATGAGACACTAAAAACTATAGTTCTAAGGAAAAAAATGACAATCATTTTATGTAACTTGCTATAAGGCAGATACATACTATATACGAATACTATAAAGGACGCACTTCACAGCACATTTAAAAGTATGAATTGAAATAATACTCAACAGGAAGAAACTGATTCTGTGACACTGGCTGAGACAGAGTAACAGAAGGGCGTGACTTAAAAGCGTGGCCCTTCCCAGTCTATTTTTAGAGGCTTAAGACTCCAGCCTTAAATAGTTTTAATAATGCTTGTGGCTACAACTCAGCTTGTAAAACATAGTCTGGGAGAATACAGTTCTTTTCACATCGTGTAAACCAGTTTGCTGCTTTTTCCCCTTGAAAACTAATCCCAAGGTCTTGCTCCCAGAACACGAAGGGGTCTTAAGAATTTCTTTGTTTCCGTCTGTTAGGTAGCTGCCTTGGAACATGCACAACTAAAATTGGGTGATAAGCTGAAAGCAGGTTAAAATTTGGTGATACATCTCTTAAAAGTGTTCTTCTCTAAAGAAGGAACTGTCTGCTTATCTGGAAGCCTACCTGGGCTATTACTCTTCTTGTGTACAGAGCAACTTATGGGTGAGGAGAAAGCACTTTGATTATGGAGATGTGCCTTTTTCAAGGTGCCAGTCTCGATGTCACCCATCACAGCTGGGACAGCAGCATCTGTCAAGGGAACGGGAAGGCCTGTCTCGCATCCTGTAGTCACTTGATAGGGTTTTAAGAAGTTTATGTATGTGTACTAATGAATGTGCATACGATACCTGTGTGTGTGTGTGTGTGTGTGTGTGTGTGCGTGCGCGCACATAGGCTTCTATAAACACATATTATGTACACGTATATACACAATACACACTCACCCACGTATCCCCCAGTGACATGGCCCCCGCGGTCTGATCAGACTTGCTTTCTGAAAATTACCACCTTTTCCAAACCCACCCTTTTCCATTCCACTCCCAGAACTCAAAATTATAGTAAATCATACTCTAAAGGTTTCATTTCAATTTTCAATTAAAAAACAGGCAAACCAAATTCTACCCAGAAACAAAGGCACATCTAGGGCTAACACACCATCCTTTATCCTTCAGAACCAAACAGAAGACCCAAAGAAGTATTTGAAGACATTACGAAAATTAAACAGGCATTTCGTTTTTATTTTCTTAGAAAAGGAGGGGGAGATCCCGGTCATAGATAACTGAGTGTAAGAGACCTAAACTGGCTTGCGTGTCACGTCCTTGGGATAAAAGTCAACATTAGGGACTGAAGAATAACAAATCAGACCCAATCCCCCTCCTTCTGAATCCTCAAAAGATACGATGGCATTTCGGGTGTTAACGGTTATTCTCTGAGCCCCCGGAAAAAGGAAGACAAGATATGGGGCCGGACTGTCTTTCACAGAAGGCTATTCCTACTCAGATGCGGCCACAGAGCCGGGTGGCACTTACTGTCCCCAGTCCCTCGGCCCAGACCACGGAGTCCTGGCACCTGTCACGTGTCTCCCTGCACAGGGCACAGCACGGGGGCTGTTGCTCCGCCCCTTACGTGCACACCCCCTGCCCTGGCCACCCAGCCTCCCCAGCCCCGCTCTCATTCTCCATCACAAGTTCTCCTTGAGGAGGCCGAGCTTCCGCAGGGCCTCCCGGCGGGCCTCCTCCGTGGAACCGCGGCCAGAGAACTGGACGGTGATGCCCTGGGGTCTGAAGCCCACAGCCCTGGGCAGTGAACCTGACCGCTTCCTAGCATCCTGGCCGCAGTCCGGCTGCCGGTGCTCGTAAAAGCTCTTGCTGGCGTTCTGGCGAGCGAGTTTGCTGGTGAGAGCCGGGTCTGGACGGAAGGTGACAGTTTTTCCGGTCGAGACGAAGGCACTGGGCTCGCTCTTCAGGACGTCGTGGATGCTCTGGAAGCCGTTGGCCAGCGGCGGGGACCATTCCGTCTGCACGCCTCGGGACCGCTGAGCGCCGGGCTGCCCGCCGGCCTGCACGGACACGGCTTCGTGGACGGGGCCGGCCTCGCTCCGGCCACGCGGCCCCTGCTCCGGAGAGCCGCTGCTCCCCTGCTCCGCGAGGTCACCCCCGGGGGCCCGGCCTTCGGGGTCCCCCGGGGACAGGAAAGAGACCCCGTTGATGTTGGCCAACACCCGGGCCTTCCGCTCCTGCACGCTGACCGCCGCCCTGGAGATGGTCTTGTTGAACTCCTTCCCCGCGCTGTTGGTCACGCTGATGTTGCTGGGGAAGCGGTGAAGCTTGGGCGCCGGCTGCGCCGGGTGTCTGTGCCACGGGAGGCGGCCCCCCGTCCGAGGGGTCGCCGAGGGCAGCGTCCTCCACTCCCCGGGCCTGCCCTCCTCGGTGGGGGACGCCGGTGAAAATGTTTCACTTCCCGCCAACTTCTCGGACATTTTCTGAGCGATAACCAGGGGGGTGGGAACGGAGCGGGGCAGTTTGGGGTGCTCCGCGGGAGCAGCGGGGGCCGGCAGCTCTCTCCTGGGGGGCTCTGTCGCCGGGGCGGCCACCGGCTGGGAGGGCAGCACCGGATGGGCCTCTGGAGCCTCGGGGTCTGGTGATGGACGACCCTGGGCTTCTGGTTTCCCGCATTCGAGGACCGGACTGTCTTCCTTCCCGGCAGGGCCAGCCCCTGAAAAGGAGGCAGAATCTTCATAAGCTACCACCTTATGTAAAAATAAATGCATCCCATTGCTTTCTTGCTGAATTTAAGAGCCCCCCCCCCCCCAGGGGGACATAATGCCATTGTCAGCGGCAGCACCTCCTGTCACCTAAACTCCCTGGAACAGTGAAGGAGAAGGTCCTGGGTGAGTCTCACCCCCTACTTGGCAAGAAGGAAACGATCAGTGATGGTGAAAGACTCGCGTCTGAATGCTCGGGACCTGGGACGCACACCGCGCACGCGCACGCAGGCTTCTAAGGAGGCGAGTAAACAGGAGGGAACGATAACCCTCCTGGGAGGGGGTGTCACCGAGGGAAAATGGAGACGGGACGGACGGGTGGCATCCTCCTCCGCCTAAACAGATACAGATCGCAGGTCACCCAATACTATTTGCACTTACAATCACGCATCTGTCTCCCACTGCAAAACTGTAAGCCGTGTCTAATTTTTATCCCTGTATCCTTAGAATCTCACCCAACGCCTGCTGGGGCAGGCACTTAAAACCGCTGTGGAAGTATCATGTTAGACACTGATGGGCAAGGCGGCTTTCTCTCCATTAAGTGTTTTCCTTGGCACAAGCAGATGATCTGGCACTTTTAAAGGACCAGCAGGTGCAAATGCATTTTAGGAACTACACTTCAAAGACGTGTGATAAAAACGGGACATCTGTAATTAAGTCTCTTCTTTGAAGACACGGCTGTAAACTAAGCTCCTCATCTGGAGTCTGGAACCCCAGTCTGTGAAATCGGTGTAATGCACAGCCTCACGCGCACACACGCACACAGAGGGAGAAAAAGTATTTCTAGACGCTTGTGACAAATGGCAGTATTTTGTAGTAAGAGCCAAAATACTTTCCCTTCTGTTTTTCCCTCCTCCTTTCTAATCCTTATCCCCTTGCTATGTTTATTTCCAACATCTTTTCCAGTCAGGAGAAACAGTGCAAGACAATCCCACCTCATCCACCCCCTTGCTCTTCTCACAGCACTCAAAGGACAAAAAGCACGCCTCTCCTTTGAGGCTGCCCTGAATCCAACAGACCTGCAAAGTAGACACTAAGCCAAACTCTTGCTGCCCTTTTCCTGTTTTCCTGAACCAGCTAACTTTTTAGCCCAAATACTCCCAACTTGGGAAGTCATGCCATAGAAAGAGGGGGCATAAGATTGTTCAAAATCTGAGATCAAACCTCACAGGCTAAAAATATATATATAAACAGAACCTTGTATGTTCTGTTTGTAGAATGAATTGTTATACCTGGAAGTCAATTCCAATTTTCTTTCTTTCTTTTTACTATACAGTAAAGCCTTGGGTTGCAAGTAACATGTTCTGCGAGTGTTCCACAAGATGAGCAAACTTTCTTTTTTTTTTTTTAATATTAACAAAAATTTTATTCATTTTTGAGAGACAGAGTGCGAGCAGGGATGGGGCAGAGAGAGAGGGAGACACAGAATCGGAAGCAGGCTCCAGGCTCTGAGCTATCTGTCAGCACAGAGCCTGACACGGGGCTCAGACTCAAAAGCCACGAGATCATGACCTGAGCTGAAGTTGGACACTTAACCGACTGAGCCACCCAGGCGCCCCAAGACAAGCAAACGTTTCCAATAAATTTTAACTTAATAAACGAGCAAGACTGGTATCAGTAGTACGTGATGCTGAACATCACATGATCACAACCGAGCCAATGGTTCTTGAAATTCGCTTTGATATACGAGTGCTTTGGATTACAAGCATGTTTCTGGAACGAATTATGCTCACAAACCAAGGTTTTACTGTATATGAAATAGATTCGTATGGTCTGCCAGTCTCATTCTTTATTCTAGTTCCTTTGAACTTTCCCTTCATGTGTTATCTCCTAATATGCTACGAAAGCATCTACTGGTTGGATACTCAAACTCCACCCTGCAAAAACCCCCACAGCGTCCACACTGGCACACACACGGGAAGACCACAGTGTCCCGAATGACACTAACGAACCGAGTCAGAGGCTGGGGACTGGGCTTTGCTCCTCACCTGCTGTCTCAGTCGCAGCCGGGAGGAACTCGGGTTCCCCCTCCTCAGGTGCTGGCTGCACTAAATCGATGACATCTCCCGGCTCCGAGTGACTGGAAGTGCTCTCGTTCAGAGACCCTGGAGAGTGGGAGTGCACACCGCTGTCACACAGGACTTGCTCCTCACAATCATCTTCCAGGGAATCAATAGTCTCTTCAAAAAACAGGATGACATCCTTTTCCTCATGTGTCAGGTACTTGAGGCTCTCATCATCCTGTGTTAACGGGTGTGGGGGTTGGGAACGGAAGGGAGAAAGCAAACAGTTGTTTTGCTGAAGAGAGAAGCCATGACAAAGTCAGGATCTCTTGCAGAGCCCTGGGTGGAATCCACGTCCCTCTACAAGTTCCCGTCGGGGAGGATCTGCCATTCAGGTGGCCCCACTGACAAACCCGTGCCTGTGTCCTCCCCGTGGTACCTGCGTGAAAAAGAATGCTGCCAAGAAACTGTAGCAAGTAAAGCGTCTTAGAATCTATTATTAACTCCAGTCTTATGGCTCCTAGGGAGTCAATGGCAGAAAAAGAATTCTTCTCCAAGCCTCCTTGGGAAGGAACACTGTTCTCGACTTCCTGCTCTCTGATGTCTTCCCACAATAGCAGTGGGGGACATCTTTGGATAAAGACAATGGCCACGAATGCACATATTTAGCTTCCTCTCCTCCAGAAACCTCACGAAAACAATAATGGGATTCATTTTTGTTGGAAGGCACCAATCACAAAGACAAAAAAGAAGAGGAAAAGAGACAGCAGTAACAGAGTGTGGGAAGTTAGGCAGCCGCAGGACAGGTGCAGCCGACTCCGGAGACCCAAGGAATCTGATTTTTAGCAGCTGTGGGAAGCCGGTGACCCACCTGCTGAGTACAAGGGAGCCCCTCGCTGCCCCCCCCCCCCCATTCGCAGGTGCTGAGGGTACTGGGAGCGGGGCCAAGAGGAGCGGGGCCAAGAGGGCCAAGAGGAAGGGCCACTTCTGTGTAAAGAGCAGAAGTGGTTCAGCAGGAATGAGGTCATCCCGGCAGAAAACTAGATGTTTTTTAAAAGAAGGTAAAAGAGGGATCTGAAGCAGAGTTGACAGTGAGAGACCACAATGAAAACGAGCAGTAAAGGAAGCCAACCTGATGCCCTCTGGACTGAAGTCTGGAAGTCTTCCCTGAGGTATCTGAATCCAAGGGCCAAAGGGGCCGACGCCATGGGCTCCCCAACGAAGCAGCTCAGCCACATGCCCCTACAGGGGAGAGGACAGTCAACCAACCCCCTGATTTCTGACCAGCTTCTCAACGTTCTCCTCTTAAACACGTGCACACGCCTAAGGATCACGGAGTCTCACCATGAAAGACGCAGCCGAACAGACAAAAAGGAAAAGAAAGCAATTTACAAAAACAAACTATGCAGAATGATGACAGTTTCAACAAGATTACCATTCATATCCTCAGGGAGTTGTGGAGATACTGAATCCATCAAGAATATGATCTTATTTAAAAAAAAAAAACCCACAAGACAAAAACACAGCTCTTCGAAATTAACACTCGGACCACAGGACTGAAAAACGAAATAAAAGCCTACAAGGTAAAGTGGAGACACTAGTAAAGTAAAACAAATAGTCAAAATTTGTTTTAAAATAAGGAAGATAAGAAAATCAGAGGATAAGTATGGGAGGGCCAACATCTGAAATAATGAGAGCTCCAGAAAGATAAATCAGAAAAGTAGAGGGGAAGAAAGTAATCAAAATAAATAAGTAAAATAAGGAGAGGCCCCTGGGCTGAGAGACCTGAGTTTCCGAATGTAAAGGGGCCGTCAGAAAATCTAATGAACAAGAATGAAACAGACCTATGCGGGCTGAGGGACCTCCCTGTGAAATCTCAGGACACCGACGACACCGGAGGGCAAGGGCAAGATCGTGAAAGCTCCCCAGAGAGAAAAAACAGGTCACAAAACAAAAGACCAGGAATCAGAACAGCAACAGACTTCTCAGCAGGAAGCCAGAAGATAGTGTCATGATTCCTTTAAGATTCGGAGTGAATGGAGAACTAGAATTCTACCCCTAACCAAATTAAGGTTATGGTAGAATAAAGATGTTTTAAGATACGTGAGGTCTACACAGTGCATCCCCCACATGTGCCTTTCTCAGAAAGCTTCTGCAGGGTGGTAGGGGAATGTGGTTTTCCCCTAGATGAGGGAGTAAACCAAGAAACAACACAGGACCAGGGGAGGATGAGAGAAAGCCAAAGGGGATCTCGGGACTCAACTGACATCCCCAGGATGTCAGCCGTGCAGACAACAACCAGTCTGATGCACAGCAAGCCAGAGGGCTGAGAGCACAAAGCAAGCAAATAAAACCCGAAAGGTTATTAACCATAGAAAACTATGGTTATGAGAAAAATCACATATCTATGAACCCATTTACCTAGAGTAACGTGCACACATACACACACCTACATGCACACACACACACACACACACACGCATATATATTAATTATATTCATATTCACAGTAGCGAGAGAACAAAAATGTCCAGGGGTGCCTGGGTGGCTCAGTTGGTTAAGCATCTGACTCTTTGATTTCTGCTCTGGTCATGATCTTGTGGTTGTGAGATCGAGCCCTGCATCAGGCTCTGTGCTAACAGTATGGAGCCTGCTTGGGATTCTCTCTCTCCCTCTCTCTGCATCTCCTTTACTCCCTCGCTCTCTCTCAAAATAAATAAACATTAAAAAAAATGTCCAACAATAAGGGTATGGTTAAACAAATCAAGGCACATTCACAGACAGAATATTACACAGGAATCTTAAATGGTGTTTTCCGAACAATGTAATGCTAAGTGAGAAAAATGCAGATGGAAAGTAAGAGTTGTCTCTCAAGTATGTGCATACTTAATATATACCCACATACATAAAATACTGGGAGGATATAGAGTAAAATGTCAATTAGAAAGCAAATAACAAATGGGTAGGAGTTAAAAGTCGTGTCCTCTAGTGAGTAGGAAGTTGGGGGAGGGGTGCTTTTCATAACACTTTGAAGCTACTTGACCCTCTATGAGTGTGAACTTTGATAAAACAACAGAAAAGGTGTGGAAGCAAACTCAGTTAAGAGCTGACCCAGGCGGTGCAGGGGAATGCTTTTCACACTGGGATCTGAGAGGTTACGCAAATGTGCGCCAGCCCGCCCAAAGCACCTGACTCCCAGACCATCCCAGAGCCTGCTGGCTCCACAGATTTAGAGACCGTTCTTTCGTTTAAGGCATCCATTTGTTTTTGGTATAATTAACCCAAGAATACATGCAAATGTCTCCACTGGGCTTGACTGTATTAGCTTGATCCTCAAGGCCGGAGGATTCAGGGAAAGGCACCTGTCTGCACCCGGGTTCGGTGGGCAGACAGAATGGAAAGTCTCTGGAGAGAGATCCACAGCATGGGTTGGGTCAGGAGACAGAGCAGAATGCGGCTCGGGAGAATAAGCAATACACATCCACCAGATATAAACCTATATACAAGTGCTGGGTCACAGATATGTGTCCATTATGGTAGATACAAACAGTTCTCCCAAATGCCTGTCCCAGTGTGATTCCCATGGGCACGCCTGCTTGTTCTCCCCATGCAGCTGGCATACGCGAGTCTCATTCTGATGTCCGGTCCATTCCCAAGAAGATGAACAGTGTTGGGCCATGTTTTTTCCCCATGATACTTAACTAGCCATTTGGAGATCCTCATACAAAGTGCCTGTTCAAATCTTTTGCCTATTTTTCTATCCAGTTGTCTTTTTAAAAATACAGGACTATACATACTAGATAGAAATCTTTTACTGGAAATATTTATTGCAAGTATCGGCCACTACTCACTAGCTTCCCTTTTCTCTCTCTTAATGGGAATCTTGTGATGGCTAGTCCTTAATTTTAATGTAGAATAAAGTTTCATGGTTAGAGTTTTTTGTGTCCTATTTAGGAAACCACTACCAACTCCATGGTCATGGAGATACTCACCTGTTTTATTCTAGAAGCATTACTTTTAACTTTCCATATTCAGTGCGACAATTAATCTGGAATGAACTTTTCTGTATGGCGTGAGGTCAAGAGTCATTGTCTTCTTTCTTTTTTTAATGTTTATTTATTTATTTTGGAGAGAGAGAGATAGCAGGCAAGCAGGAGAGAGGGGGAGAGAGAATCCCAAGCAGGCTCCAAACTGTCAGTGCACAGCCTGCCACGGGGCTCGAACTCACAACCACGAGATCATGACCAGAATGGAAATCAAGGGTCAGATGCTTAACAGACTGAGCCACCCAGGTGCCCCTCATTGTTTTCTAAGTTGACATCCAATTGTCCAGCACCGGACCTTGAAAATACTATCCCTGAACACTGCATATTCCCTTGGTTGTAAGTCAAATGACAGTGTACGTGTCTGTCTGTTTATGAATTCTCTTATCTGTTTGTCTACTTGTCTACTCATATACCACTAATACAGTGTTTCTTTTTTTAAAATGTTTACTTTTGAGAGAGAAAAATAAACGTGTACCCAAGAGCAGGGGAGGGGCAGAAAGAGAGGGAGACAAAGATCTGAAGCAGGCTCTGCATTGACAGCAGAGAGCCGAACGTGGGGCTTGAACTCACAAATGTGAGATCATGACCTGAGCCCAAGTCTGTTGCTTAACTGATGGAGCCACTGAGGAACCCCTAAAACATTGTTTTAATTATTACAAGTCTCCAGATCTGGTAGTTTAAAGCCCTCCAGTTCTGCTGTTCGTCTTTAATTCTGTGATAGCTCTTTCGACCCTTTTTACTTCCATGTAAATTTTAGTATCAGCTTGTCAGTTTCCAGACACCCAGCTACACACACACACACACACACACACACACACACACACACACACCCCTCTGCTGGGACTTTGACGGGGACTACACAGAAGTTCCTCAAGTGGAGGAGAACTGAATTTTCCAACGTTCTGACTCCTCTAATATGGTACACGCCCTCACTTACTCAGATTAGTGGCTCTCACACTGTGGCCCTTCGACCAGCAGCCACAGCACCTAGAACTACAAATGCTTGGGCCCCACCTTAGATCTGCTGCATCAGGAACATTAAGGGCCTCCAGTCTCTGTGTTAACATACACTCTGGGAAATACTGACGTGCTAATGTTGGGTAGGCACTGATTTGGTTCTGTGACTTCTCTTGAGAATGTCTTGCAGTTTCCAGCCCGAGCCACCCAGGTGCCCCCAAGTGTGTTTGTTTGTCTGTTTAAACATTTTTTTTTTACATTTATTTATTTTTGAGAAACAGAGTGAGACAAAGCGTGAGTGGGGGTGGGGCAGAGAGAGAGGAGACACAGAATCTGAAGCAGGCTCCAGGCTCCGAGCTGTCAGCACAGAGCCTGACATGGAGCTCGATCTCACAAACTGTGAGATCGTGACCTGAGCCAAAGTCGGATGCTCAACCAACTGAGCCACCCAGGCGCCCAAAGTGTGTTTGCTTTTAAGATAATGAGTGGGTTTTGGATTTTGTCAAATCTCTTTTTATGTATTATAGTGGTTCTCAGCAGGTGGAGAGGTTCCCCTTCACAGGGCATTTGGCAGTGCCTGGAAACACTTCTGGTTGTCACAGATGGGTGGGCACCGCTGGCATCTAGGGGGTGGAGGCCAGGAGCGGTGTTCCACATCCCACAGGACAACTCCCCACATAAAGGATGATGTGGCTGAGGAGGCTGAGGAGAGACGATCATATCCCTTTTCTCCTTTATTCTGTCCAAGAGCTGAATTGCAATGATTGATTTTCAAATATTAAACCAACCTTGCATTCTTGGAACACGGCCAATCTGGTTGTGATGCTATCTTTTTTATACATCACTGAATTTGATTTGCTAATATTTTGTTTAGACTTTCTGCATCTCTGTTCACAAGACAGACTGGCCTGGAATTTTCCTCTTTTTGCCATCAAGTTTTGTATATATCTTTTTAAAATGTCAAGTTTTACAAGCACCTGGGTGGCTCAGTCGGTTGAACGTCTGACTTCGGTTCAGGTGATGGTCTTGCAGTGTGTGGGTTTGAGCCCCACCTTGGGCTCTGTGCTGACAGTTCAGAGCCTGGAGTTTGCTTCGGATTCTGTGTCTCCCTCTTTCTCTCTGCCCCTCCCCTGCTCTCATTCTGTCTCTCTTTCAAAAATTAAATAATAAACATTAAAAAAAATTTTTTAAATGTCAACTTTTGGAACAATGTGCCCTAGGATTTTAATTTTAGTTCTTAGCTTATCTTTTTGCTCCACCTTTCCTGAGATGTTTTGGGGGTGGGGTGGGGAGGAAAGACTGAGTTTAAGAATACTTTTTCTCTAGCTGAAATTAGAGCAGGTTCATATTAACTAGATCCGTGTAATTTTATCAGTCTGCATACCTAGCAGTGTACAGTCCCTGAAAACTTCAATACTCCCTGTAAAAACAGGATCAGTGTGAAAGGCATTAGAAGAGGGGCAAGGTACTGTGAGGGAAAATGGGCATAAAGCGTTCCTGACTATTTTCTATTGAGCACTGGACCAAGGGCAAGAGAAATAGGTTTTAAAAAACCCAATATGGTCATCTACAGAACATGTGACTAAGGAATTTTCACTTTATTCTGAAAATTCCAGGATCCAGCCCTACCTACTTTTCACATTTCATCTCTTTACTGCTCTCCCCTTTCTCCTCTACTGCAGGGGTGGTAACTTCCTCCGTAAGGGGACAGGGAGTAAATATTTTAGGTTCTGCAGGCTTTACCATGGCAACTACTCAACTCTGCCCATGTAGTGTGAGTGTACAGTATGTTAACGAACGGGTCTAGCTTTGTTACAATAAATCTTTACAAAGGCAGTGAGGGTCCAGGGGTGCCTGGGTGGCTCAGTCAGTTGAATGTCCAATTTCAGCTTGGGTCAATGATCTCGTGGTTTGTGGGTTCGAGCCCCATGTCAGGCTCTGTGCTGATGGCTCAGAGCCTGGAGCCTGCTTTGGTTTCTATGTCTCCCTCTATCTCTGGCCCTCCCTGCTCATGCTCTGTCTGCTCTCTCTCAAAAATATATAAACAACAACAACAAAAAACCACAGGTAGGGGCCTAGATTTGGTCCATAGGCTGTAGTTTGCCAACTCTTGCTCTGTACTCTAATCAGATCAAACCACCTGACATCTCCTGTGCCTGTGTTCACATCATCAGTGCCTGTCCCTGCATAGCCACCTCTTACCTATCCTTTATGGTCCGATTTAAATGTGACCACACTTCCAGCCTACTCCATAGCATCTACTGAATCATACATGCAAATATTTGAGTATCTATTGAACACGAGCAATGTAAATACAACAGCGTAAATAAAGTTCTTGCTGTCTAGTTGATCATCTAAAGAGGGCTTTAGATGGGAAAACAGGTATTTACTTCAGAGTCTAGAAATGGCTCTGACGAGGTGACTACAGGGTGTTAAGGAAATGGGTACCAATCCCCACTTTTGGGAAAGGGGTCTGATCTGGAAAACTTTGGTGAGGAAATGATATCTGCCAATAGTCTGAAAGAAGTGGGTGAGAGTCAAACACAGCGGGGCAGTTATATCTGTGTCCAAAGAGGTCACGTTGGCTATCGTGTGAGGAATAGCGAATGTGGGAAGCAACCTGGATGAGATTTCAAGGATCACCTAAACTACAGCAGGGGTGATGGGAACAGAGGAGGAGACGAGATGTGACAGAGATTTAAAGTGTAGAATCAGGGGCACCTGGTTGGCTCGGCTGGTTAAGCGTCTGACTTGGCTCAGGTCATGATCTCATGGTTCCTGAGTTGGAGGCCGCATCAGGTTCTGTGCTGACAACATGAAGCCTGACTGGGATTCTCTCTCTCCCTCGCCTCTGCCCCTCCCCCACTCACGTGCTCTCTCTTCCCCTCCCTCATTGCCTCTCCACGTCCCCTCTCTCTCAAAATAAATAATAAATAAACTTAAAAAAGAGAGAAATAAAACAGAGAACCAGCACCTCCTATTAGCTTCTCTCCCGTAGCTGTCCCTCACCCAGGGCTGCAGCCCCACTGGGGTGTTCACCCTTAAAGAGGAGCCTTGTGTGGGAGGCACCCCTGAACCACCCACAGAGCTTACAGGCTGTCTCGTCACTGTGACCAAAACGTCAGCTGCCTCCTCGCCATGTCTGTCTGCTTTGTCCCTCTGCCAACCAGAACAGGAAAGCTTCCTCCGAAATCCAGCGACACCGTTCATTTTGTGATTTTTCTAGAATTTCTTGAACACTGGTGGGATCATCTGCAGGGTCACAGTGTATGGTGTAGGGCATTCCTGCCTCCCCTTTCCCCCACATACCTCCATCTTGCCAGACCACCCTGTCCCCTATGCATTCAGCACTCAGCCTCCTAACTCTCCTGCTTCCCCAGACTCACCGTAAGACATGTCAAATGTGTCTCCTCTCCAGGCGGAGTAGTTTAGCACAGTGATGGAACAGAAAAACCTTGCAAGTCTAAAATCACTAGTGCTCTTGGCATAACAGAGGCCCCTGTAATTAATAATTACAACCATCATGGGTGGTTAGGATGATGTGATAGTGGTAACAACCATAATCAAATAAGATGTCTGAGGAAATATATTAATGCTCTCTACCCTCTTCCTCCTACTTTGCCTTCCCCAATTCAGCGTTTCGATAGGGCTATGCACAAGTTTCTTAGAGAATCTACTTTGGTTAGGTGTACAGACAGTAAAATTAAACGGGCAACTGGCCTGTACCAGCCCTTCAGCTTAAGACACATGCCGACTTCTGACACCAAGTGAGGGGCGAAAATACGAACAGAGCATAAAACCCCTGCAGATCTAATCCAACATCAAAGCAAGAAGTCCCAACGTAAGATTTCATTTGGAAAACAGGCTTAGGGAGTGCCTGGGTGGCTCAGTCAGTTAAGTGTCCGACTCTTGATTTCAGCTCAGGTCATGATCCCACGGCTCGTGGGATGGAGCCCTGTGTCAACACTGAGTCTGCACTTGACAGTGCGGAGGCCTCTGGGGATTCTCTCTCTCTCTCTCTCTCTCTCTCTGCCCCTCCCCACCTGTGGGCACTCGTGCTCTCTCTCTCTGAAAATAAACAAACATTTAAAAATATATTATTTTAAAAAAAAGAAAAGAAAATGGACTTAGAAAGGGCAGGCCCCATGCAACCATTTTGTGTTCTGAGACAGATTCCAGGACCCACAGGACAAAAGACACAACACACCGATCAATCAGTCCAGCTCCTTCACTGGAAGATGTGATGCCAGGTTCAGAGGCAATGAAATGACTCCGAGGGTCATACAGCTGCTAACTACTCCATGGCGTGGCCGAGACTAGAATTAGTCTATTCTTGCTTTTTGCTTTGTTCACCTCATTTCTGTTTCTAATGACATACTTATCCAAGCTCAGAGGCCGGGGTCCTCAAAAACTCAGATTCTTGCATCCTCACCCCATCTGGGGTCTCTCCCTGGGGCTAGAGGCTGGTACAGGCCGTGAGCCTGGAGTGTGTGCCCACGCGCCTTCTCTGTGCTCAGGCTGGCCTTGAGTGCTGACCTGTGGGGCACGGCCCCCCCAAAAAAGCTGTGGGCTCAGTCTGCTGCCTGATTCCCCAGACAAGAAGCTGCCCTCCACATGAACCGGGCCTCTGCCTGCACCTGGGAAGGGAGGAGAAGGCAGAAACAGAGAAGAGCCCAGTGCCAAGGGCAGGGGAACAGGGTCTTCAGGGCCAGGAAAGGGGCACATGCCCCGTCTGTTCCTCCTGTCCCCCCCCCCCCCCCCCCGCGCGCGAGATGCTGGCGCTGCCCATCCCCCAGGCAGGGATGCGAGAGAGGGAGACAGGCCTTGAGGAAGAGGCAATGCGTGGAGCGCACAGAGGTGGGAACAGGCAAGTGTGTAGAGCCAGGAAGTAGGTGAGAGGGAACTGGAGGGAAACACGGAGTGACGGCTAAAGGGCACGGGGTATCTTTGGGGGTGATGGAAACGTTAAAATAATTTTTTTAATGTTTAATTATTTTTGAGAGAGAGAAAGAGAAAGAATGTGAGTGGGGGAGGGGCAGAGAGAGAGGGAGACAGAGAATCTGAAGCAGGCTCTGCGCTGTCAGCGCAAAGCCCGACGCGGGGCTCGAACCCGTGAACCTCGAGATCATGACCCGAGCTGAAGTCGGACGCTCAGCCGACTGAGCCACCCAGAATGCCCCGGTGATGAAAATGTTTTAAATGTGATTGTGATGGTGGTTGTACAACTCTGTGAATCTACTAAAAACCACTGACTAGCATACTTTGAATGGGTGAACCGTGTGGTATATGAATGACACCTCAGTACAGCTGTCACATACTGAAAAACAACAGCAGCAGCAAGCAAGGCCGGGGGCTGGTGGCTCATGTGGAGGAGGGAGGAAAGCCAGAGGCCCAGCAGTGGGGGTCCCTGGTGCTTTTGGAAAGCGGCATTTGCTAACTCAACACCAAAGAACTAAGATAGGAAGTGAGGACAAACGAAAACAGCAGCTTTCTCTGGAAGAAACGAACTGAAGAAAACTCCAGTTTGTGCTAGTGTTTGGAAGGAAGTGGGCTCGCAGCAGAACATTTTTTTAAGTTTCTTTTCTATCAGCCAAATTGTGGCCAATTTGGGCTACAAATCTCCAGACCTGTAAGAACTATGTAGAGAACCATACCTCGCCCATTCGACCCTGCCATGTTGGCATCAGGCAATGTCTGTCAGCCTCTTGGGGAAACACTGCTTTGCTTCAAGAACGTGAGAGTATATACTTTTCTCCCCTAATATGTATATTATGGTCATGAACAAATAATCTCTACTATATTCAAACCAGAAAATTCAAAACGCTAAATCTACTTAAGTAATTGCCACGCGTGCTATACGTGTCTCCTGTGAGAAAGGCAAAGTCCTGGTGTTGCTGACGTCTGTACCCTCCTACATGAAGAAGACAGGAGAAAGGTCTGCCTAGTCCCAGCGGAGCTCTGAGAGGAACATCCAGATAAGCTGGATGAGAGACTTTGAAGATCTTATTTAAGATCTTATTTTAATCTCTACACCCCACCTGGGGCTTGAACTTACAACCCCGAGATCAAGAGTCAAATGTTCTACCAACTGAGCCAGCCAGGTGCCATGGATGGCGGACTTTTATAACGAAAGTTACCAACAGTTCTAAAAGTCAACAATCCTCGATACACCTATGGGAGTGCCGATTTGGGACAGAAGTTTCATTCTGCGGGGAGTGTGGAGCGGAAAAAAAAAAACCCTCTGTTTGGCTGAACAAGAAAGTTGAGGAGCCCTACTCCTACTAAAATAACGCCTGCCTAAAACACTACTGAATTAATTAAGTTCTGAGGCTTTTTTCTTTTTTTTTCAACGTTTTTTTTAATTTTTTTTTTATTTTTATTTTTTTTATTTTTGGGACAGAGAGAGACAGAGCATGAACGGGGGAGGGGCAGAGAGAGAGGGAGACACAGAATCGGAAACAGGCTCCAGGCTCCGAGCCATCAGTCCAGAGCCTGACGCGGGGCTCGAACTCACGGACCGCGAGATCGTGACCTGGCTGAAGTCGGACGCTTAACCGACTGCGCCACCCAGGCGCCCCATGAGGCTTTTTTCTTTTAAACAAAGAAATGTGGCTTGACTACTGCAGACTGAGACAATTGTGGTAACTCCTCATGAGGGAGAAAAAAGAAGTAGTAGAACTCTATTCTAGACAAAAAGAAAGTCATGGACAAGATTACGATGGCTAAAAATATTCTTGAAGTGAACCAAGATCTCTTCACGGCCAGTCTCTTAGGTGGGCAGCCTAGAGTAGTTGTTTTGGCTGAGTGTGAAGTGATGTTCACATTTTCTTTTTACACACACCAAAAATGACCTTCCAGATGCTTGAGTCAGGCTTTGCTGATTTAATAATCTAAGCTGATGAGAGACATCCCCTCCTGCCCTCCCCCCCCCCCCCCCACCGTCCCACAGCTGAGGCAGAACAGGGGCAGAGAGCAGCACAGAGAAATCAGCCTCTGTGGCCTTCCCGACATGGCTTTAAACGCCGTGCTTACCTTGGCAATCTCCTAAGAAAGACCATAAGTGCCCTGGCGTTCCCCGCAGTCCAGTCTAAGGGCTTAATTATGGTTATCTCTACCCAGGCACCCTGGTGATTCTGCACCAGGGCTAACTCAAGCCTGTACTTCTGGCCGGAAAGAGACACAAACAAACCAGCACGGGAGGAGATGTGTGCACGGTTTTGATTACAGATCTAAAGAACCATGGCTTCGAAGGATTACAGCTGGGCTCCCTGGCGGCCTTAAGCTTCCTTCAAGAGGCAGTATTATAAAGAAGTTCCAATAGGACGGACCCGCCTCGTGTGCCTGGTATCGTGTGCCCTCCCAGATCCCTTCTGAAACCCGTCACGCTGTCCCAGGACTTCACACTTGCCGCTGAATTGCGAGTTTCTGAAAAGATGAAAACCGTGTCGTACTCCTCAACCGCGCTGTGCTCCTGTACGCAGCAGCCATTTATTAAACGTTTACTGAATTTAACTTTTATAAAAGCTATGCAAGCTTTGTCGTAAAATGGCTGCTTCGACCAGCAAGTTGTGGGCTCAGCGAGGCTAAGGATCCAGAATGGCAAGGAAGATGGGGTTACTGCTGACCAGTCTGCCTCTCCTTTCTATCCTCTGTTGTTTCCTCTCCTTGAAATCATCCAGCCCCTGCTGTGTCCAGTCGCTGTGCTTGACCCTGTCTTCACCCGTCCCAGCCACGCAGACAGTGTTCACTGCTCTACCTTCTTATTCCATGAAGATCGGGTGAGGCCAAAAGGCATCAAAGGCTTTTGGAGAAGGAAGGGCGTAATCAGGAGCTGGCAAATGCTGTCTGATCACAGACTTGTTATGTGACTCTAGGGCCACAACATGTGTTAGCTCAGGGAGAAGGGAGGGTTTCAGGACAGTTCACTGAGTAGTAAATCTCCAAACAAACCCAGGAATGAATCGGGATCACTGTTTTTGCCCAAGGTGGAGATAAAAATGAACAAGGGGTATGCTTGGGAATTCGAGATGTTTCCAGCCCGCCCTCAAAGAAATATGTGCATTAAAAAGTCTCTTAAGAGCTGTGGGTATTAAGAGTTTCCCACTCTGTTCAACCAGCCAGTCACCTTCTGTCCTAGAGAGAGCTCCAGGAGGCCCGCCGGCTACAGGACCACATACAGAAGGGGCACCCAAGCACAGCAGCAGGAAGCAGCCTCTGTCCCTGGCACCCAGGGCAGTTTTGTGAGACATATGCTCCAGAAGCCAGCCCGACGGGGTAAGCCAGCCCGACGGGTTAACCCCGTAAGGTAAGGGGAACCCTACACCCAAAGCTTCCTCTGTCCCCTTAAACAGCCATCATTGCTGAACGTCTCCAAATTCTTCTTGAAATTTTTATTCTGGATCTGTATCACCTACCGAGGTAGCAAGTTCCAGAACCGCCTTACTTAACTTTGCAAAGACGCGCTGCCTTGTGTTGCACTGAGGCCATCCTGAAGTTTCAAAGGAAAAAACAAAACAGAAACACATTTGAAAGATTGCCTCTTACTCAAGTATTTCAGGATTTGGCCAATTTTTTCTTGTTCTAGCTATGCCTTCCATTAAATAAAGCATTCAGAGGAAGAATTCCTTACAAGAAAAACAAAATACACATACAAATACAACTAGCCCTTTGATGATAAAGACCACATCCTTTGCCTTCTTGGAATGGCCCTGGTCATGGCGGTGGCCGTGTGGGGAGCCACAACAATCCTATTTAAGCAGCTACTTTAATTTCTAGCTTGCGCTGGCTCAGAAGGAAAGTTTCTAAAGGGTAGAGATCTGTTATACCCCAGGCAACCCCTCAGCTAGTGTGTGAAAACTTTAGGATACTCTAACATCAGGCATTAATGTTTTATCTTCTTTCAAAAATAATCCTTGCTTGGGGCGCCTGGGTGGCGCAGTCGGTTAAGCGTCCGACTTCAGCCAGGTCGCGATCTCGCGGTCCGTGAGTTCGAGCCCCGCGTCGGGCTCTGGGCTGATGGCTCGGAGCCTGGAGCCTGTTTCCGATTCTGTGTCTCCCTCTCTCTCTGTCCCTCCCCCGTTCATGCTCTGTCTCTCTCTGTCCCAAAAATAAAATAAACGTTGAAAAAAAAATTAAAAAAAAAAAAAAAATAATCCTTGCTTACAAAAGAAATGCTTCTATAAATCGGAACTAGGTTATCTCTTATTTAAAGAGCCCTCCAAGAGGCACATTTAACACCATACAACTTAGAGGCTTAAAAGCACTGTCCTTACTAGTCTTTTTGAGGTCAGGGATTAAGCAAGCAGAGAAACTACCATGGTTGATTCTCATTCTAAAAAAGATGAGCATTTTAAGGTCTTTTTGACCTGATGACTTAGAATAAACACATATAGCTCCTTTCCACATTTAGACTCCCCAAAAGTTCACAAATTTTTTAATAGTGTAGCTGGTTCTGGTGAAAGGGGCTGGCTGCTAATATATTGCTTTTGTGTGAAAGTCAAGTGCTGCACAGTTGTTTAGAAAACTTCAGTTCCATTTAAAGTGAAATGCCAGGGTGCCTGGGTGGCTCAGTTGGCTGAGCATCCAACTCTTGATTTCAGCTCAGGTCATGATCCCAGGGTCGTGGGAGTGAGTCCCATGTCAGGCTCTGTGCTGACAGTGTGAAGCCTGCTTGAGATTCTCTCCCTCTCCCTCTGCCCCTCTCCCCTGCTCATGCTCTCGCTTTAAAAAAAAAAAAATGAGGGGCGCCTGGGTGGCTAAGTCAGTTAAGTGTCCGACTTCGGCTCAGGTCATGATCTCACAGTTCGTGGGTTCAAGCCCCACGTTGGGCTCTGTGCTGACAGCTCCGAGCCTGGAGCCTGCTTCAGATTCTGCATCTCCCTCTTTCTCTGCCCCTCCACTGCTCACACTCTGTCTCTCTCAAATATAAACAAACATTAAAAAATGAAAAAAAAAAAAAAAAAAGAAATGCCTAAAAATTGAAAAAAAATTTTCAGGGTGCTGGTTCTAAGGCAAATGCACAAATGTGAGGTAACAACTGAGGACAACTACTGTTGGCTCGATGATCTCCCACAAGGGAAAGTGCTTGAAAACAGGCAGGGGTCCACACAGAAGGCACTGAAACAGGACTGGGACGTGTCCACCAACAGGCAGAAATGGGTAGTCAAGTGGGGTATGTGGCAGAGCTATGTGGTCACGCCCATATCATGAGAATTTGATTTTTTTAATGTTTAGTTTTGAGAGAGAGAGAGACACACACACACACACAGCACAAGCGGGGGAAGGCAGAGAGACAGGGAGACACAGAATGTGAAGCAGGCTCCAGGCCCTGAGCTGTCATCACAGAGCCCAATGCGGGGCTCGAACTCACAAACCATGAGATCATGACCTGAGCTGAAACCAAGAGTCAGAGGCTTAACTGACTGAGCCACCCAGGTGCCCCAATTTAATTTTTTTAAGTTTATTTTGAGAGGGAGTGAGAGAGAGCAGGGGAGGGGCAGAGAGAGAGAGAGAGAGGGAGAGAGAGAGAGAATCCCAAGCAGGCTTCCTGCTGTCAGCACAGAGCCCGATGTAGGGCTTGAATTCACAAACCATGAGATCATGACCTGAGCCGAAACCAAGAGTCCAACGCTTAACTGACTGAGCCACCCAGGCACCCAAGAATATAATTTAATTGTGCACTTCCTGAAAGTAGAACCTATCACGCCGTGCCCACAATTATCCTCCACTAGGTATAGTGACGGGCACTGGGGGGAGCAGAGATGCGTCAGACACATCACCGTGCTGCTTCAGGACATTACCAGATTGAAAAGAACTGTGGAGGGCGGGCATTCTTTAAATTCAGTTCAAAGCGATGCCCCAGGGGGAGACTGCCAGAATTAGGAACTTTGCGAGATGCTGGGGGAAGGGGTGTTTTCCCTTTAGTCTCATCCCAAAGAAAAAAATCTGAAGACTACTAATGAGACAGAGATACCAAATCCAACAAGAGGCAGCAGGATGAAGCGGAATCACATGCAGCCTGGAAGCTACAAGGGCGCCTGCCAAAGAGGCTGGTGTTAGTAAGCCCGATTATGTGCTGGCCAGTTCGTCCTTACGGTGTCCCTTGGAAAGAATTATTGTCCCATCACCCTCTTTTTAACTAATGAAGAAAGTAACTAATGGACAAATTCACTGAATAACTTATCCCAGGTTACAAAGGAGACAAAGTTGAATGTGAACTTGGGCTTGTCTCTAATGCCCTTGTGTTTATTACTATCCTGAGCTGATTTTTAGGATACAGACTGGTTAGTAAAAAAGAAAGTAACTTTGAACATGCATAAGGATTTTTTTTTTTTGAGAGAAATTATAAGTATACTGGAGAATGTCCTGCTGATGCCTATTCAACCTCACCATAAAACCTTGCAGGCCAATGCTGACAGCTCATAAATCTTTATTAGAGGTAGTTAATGTTGTCCTCACTTCCCCCACCTTGTGGCAGAGCTATGTTGACCTGACCTATGTTGGCAGAGCTATCACCTTGACCTCCTGATACTTATAAATGTAAGATTCACCTTTTGAATCTAATGATATTTCTTTTTTTTTTTTTTTTTGATGTTTATTTATTTTTGAGAGAGACAGAGACAGAATGCGAGTGGGCTAGGGGCAGAGCGAGAGAGAGACACAGAAGCAGAGGTAGGCTTCAGGCTCTGAACTGTCAGCACAGAGCCCGATGTGGGGCTTGAACCCACAAGCTGTGAGATCATGACCTGAGCCAAAGGGGGATGCTCAACCGACTGAGCCACCCAGGCGTGTGATATTTCTACTATATTACTAAAAATGCCCATGGCAGGGGTGCATGGGTGGCTCAGTCAGTTAAGCATCTGACTCTTGATCTTGGCTCAGGTCATGATCTCTCACTTTGTGGGTTCGAGCCCCGCATCAGGCTCTGTGCTGATAGTGTGAAGCCTGCTTGGGATTCTGTCTCCTTCTCTCTTCCCCTCCCCAACTTGTGTGCTCACTCTCTCTTTCTCTCTCTCTCAAAATAAATAAACATAAAATAAATACCCATGACAAAAGGCTCCAAAATAAGTCACTTCTCTTTGTGACTCTGGAACTGATACTTAATCGTATCCCTTAATAGGGACACTTAAGAGTACCTCCCTTCAAACAAGAGCTTTTATCCCTGAAGATGTATTCCTGTATATGACATCCTGACAAAGCATCAACATGGCGCATAGTCTCCCAATTTGCCAGATGACAGACCTTAACGTCCCGTCTGCCTATACCTACGTTCTATGAAAAGTTGTAGTTTCTATGGCAGTATCTTGTAAACTCCTGAGTTCACTTTACAGACTTGCTTCTTCCAGTAAAGACACCACGCGGGTACTCTGGTAGCCGTGATCCCTCCAAAAGGCCCTTTTTCATCTTCTTCTAAGCCTTCTAAGCCTGGGTGATGATGCACCACCCAGATCACCTGCTGGGAATGAAGGACATGTTCCCCTATCTGTTGGCTGTGCACCTGGAAGGTGGCCCCCAGCTGCCAGTCAATCACACACACAAGAGAGACAGAAGGTAGTGGAGCAAAGTCATTTCCTGCCACTCCTCATGGGACATAGAGGTCACTCGAGTCCTGTATGTCTTTGGAGCATGTGAGTGTGAGCCACCCTTAAGACTTGATGAAAGAGGGCATTAACTGGTTAGCATGAAAAGTGACCCTATGTGACCAGGACAGAGGTTCAAACACAGCAGCTTTCCTTTCTGAAATTCAGAGCACTTGACATGCGTGGGATTGTGGTCTCTCCTAGGAGGAGATGGAGGGGGGTTCTTTATTATTTCATTCTCCTACAAAAGAGGCCATGCTACGAAGCAAGCTAAGAGACTCAAGTTCAACAAGAAAATAATTCAAATACCCTGACTGCTCACATGCTACACCCATTTCTTTAGCTACCATGGGGCGTCTGAGAAAACTCTACACTGTTTCCCATCACCACTGGCACGGGTGGTCCCGTAGACTATAGGACCTAAGTCACCACCTCAAGTCCTAGAAATACCGTCTACAGGGGCACCTGGGTGGCTTAGTCGGTTGAGCGTCTGACTTTTGATTTTGGCTCAAGTCATGATCCCAAGGTCGTGGTATTGAGCCCCGTGTTGGGCTCTGTGCTAAGCATGGAGACTGCTTAAGATTTTCTCTCTCCCTCTCCCTAGCTTGTGCACTCTGTCTCTTTAAAATAAAAAAAAAATGGGGGTGCCTGAGTGGCTCAGTCAGTTGAGCATCTAGCTTCAGCTCAGGTTATGATCTCACTGTTTGTGAGTTCAAGCCCCATGTCTGGCTCTGTGCTGACAGCTCGGAGCCTGGAACCTGCTTCAGATTCTGTGTCTCCCTCTCTCTCTGCCCCTCCCCTGCGTGCACTCTGTCTCTCTCCCTCTCAAAAATAAATAAACATAAAAAAAATTAAGAAAAAGAATTTTTTTTAATATTAAAAAAAAAAAAGAAACACCATCTACCAAGCAGGCTGCTTCGTGATACTTTGGAGCATACACTCTGCTAATCACTGCCAAGTTCATCTGTCATTTCTACATACTTCTCCATTCTTAAGGACTTCTAGTCTCCTGGATATTCAGAGAGTAATTTGTACTATATTTTTTCTTCTGGTGAATGCAATCAGGTAACATTTCACGTTACTGTGATGGTTTAAGAGAACATACAAGTAGGAGTCTATAAATTCTATCATTACTATTAACTGCTCTCTACACCATATGAATCTGTCTTATATTCAACACAACTGGCATTAATTTTAGGGCTGAAGGAAGTTCTGCTCCCACTAGAAGGGCCTGAGATAAACAACAGAGACCATTCGCAGTGCGGCCAACATTAACTCGCTCCTGTCCTTCCCTCTATGAAAACAAACGTCTCTCTCCTGCAACATGAGTATCTTGAGGGGCAAGGGGTGCAGACGGGTCACCTTTAAAGCTAAATGTCCTTTCTGTGAACGTCCCCAAAGCTTTCTCAGGCTGTGTAAGGGCCTGGATCCTAAGAGAGATGGATACAAAAGCACTTGTATTTGCAAAGAGGTAAAAATCCGCTTAGAAGTGAATTTGCTTTGCCCCGTGAGGCCTTCTCTCCTTTCAACCCTCCGCGAGCTGAACGGCAGCAGGCCCCCGCCGGTGTCCTACGGCCTTCGGGGCAGGGTCCTCTCGGCGGCCGGGTCACCGGCCACCACTGCGAGATCCGCCTGGCTGCCGAGCAAGGCTCGGCATCTGTGCAGACCCTACGACGATGACGAATCAGATGCCACCTGACAGAGCACGGATGCGGAGACGCCGAGCTAGCGAACCCAAGAGGATGCCCCGAGACGTGCCTCCGGGAGGCGGGGGGCCGGCACAGAATCAGCCAGCCGCCGCGGCGGAGCCAACGGTCACTCACCAGCGTGACACTCCTGGAGCGGGAACCGCTGCTTCCGCTCTCCAAGCTGCCCCCTCGGCTCAGGTCGCCGAGCCTGCCGCCGGGTGACGCGTCCGGCTCCATCTCCGAAGACTCTGACTGCTGGCGGCTAACAGGCATCCCCGCGGACCCCCGGGCCCCCGGGCCGCTCACAGGGAGTGGGGAAGGGGCCCGCGTCCCATGCTGAAGCAGCAGCTACCTGTGGAGAAATGGAGCACAGGTGGACAGGGTTAGGGGGCCCGGGCCTCAGTCCCAAGACGAAAGGCTGGGCGTGGGTCACGGTCATCCGGGTTCACAGCCTCGACCATCAAGACGAAGGGAATCAGGGGCGCCTGGGTGGCTCGGTTGGTTAAGCATCGGGCTCTTGACTTGGGCTCAGGTCATGATCTCATGGGTCGTGAGTTTGAGCCCCGCATCGGGCTCTTTGCTGACAGCGTGGAGCCTGCTTGGGATTCTCTCCCTCTCTCTCTGCCCCTCCCCTGCTCTCTCTCTCTCTCTCTCTCTCTCTCTCTCTAAAAATAAATAAACTCTAAAAACACAAAGGGAATTATGAGCCCCTAAGTTAATTTTTGTTTGCTCATTTTCATTTCTCCTTTATATACCTTTCCATTAGGAAGATGTAAGAATCATTTTTAATAGACTTTATTTTTATTAAAAATTTTAAAATTATTATGTTGCTTTAGAGAGAGAGAGAGAGAGAGAGAGAGAGAGAGGCAGAGCATAAGTTGGGGAGGGACAGAGAGGGAGGGAGACACAGAATCCAATGCAGGCTCCAGGCTCTGAGCTGTCAGCACAGAGCCTGACATGGGGCTCAAACCCATGAACGGTGAAGTCATGACCTGAGCTGAAGCCGGACACTCAACCGACTGAGCCACCCAGGCACCCCAATTTATTTACTTTTTTAATGTTTACTTTTGAGAGAGAGAGAGAGAGAGAGAGAGAGAGGGAGAGAGACAGAGCACAAGTGGGGGAGGGGCAGAGAGCCAGGAAGAGAATCCTTTTTAAGGACAAGATGGATGGATGCACTAACAATGACTTTGGTGCTGGAAATTTGATAGAGTAACGTTCTGAGCCCCTCCTTTATACCTAGGGCCAGCACCTTCATGCACCTTCACACTCAGATTCAGGATTTCCCTGTGCTGATTATTGATTCTAGTCTTTTCTACCTCAGACACCACAAAATTATGGTTCCTTTCCAGCTTCACTGCAGTTCAGAGTTGAGCAGAGTGACAAGAGTTAGGAAGTTGTGAAAGGAAGTCTGGTGACATCTCTGAGATTCTAGACTCTCTGGAGGCTGTGATGCTCTTGCAATTTCTACATAAGATACTAAGGTACCTTAAGTTAACACAACAAGGAAGTTCGTATTTTTACTTTCAGGAACAAAGACATTGAAATTCCCCCTATCAGCCCCTTAGTTTCATACTCTGACTCTTTTAGCAGGAAATTCAGCTCAGTCTCTGAACAATGGACAATTGAGTTCAACAAAACCTTCTAGAAGACCAAACAAGATTAATAGGGAATAAGGGAGTAAGCCTCTTGTGGAGGCTTATGGCAAGTGGAGAGACACAAGCCCACGTTCTTCCTTCCTAAACTGAAAATACTGCCAGGTGGCCTCACAAGCCCCTTTAAGAATACTGAGGGGTACGTGAGCTCAGAGATCCATCAGCACAACCGTGTGTGTGTGTGTGTGTGTGTGCGCGCGCACGCTTGCGTGTGTGTTCATTTTTAATAGAAACATGAACATCTGTGGAGAAAGCTCAATCAGTACTGAACACCTTTAGGTGGACTTTGTCACTTTAAGACCTCAAAAATTACGGGGCACCTAGGTGGCTCAGTCAGTTAAGCGTCCAACTTTGGCTCAGGTCATGATGTTGCAGTTAGTGGGTTTGAGCCCCGCATCAGGTTCTGGAGCCTGCTTCAGATTCTGTGTCCCCCTCTCTCTCTGCCCTTCCCCTGCTCACTCTCTCTCTCAAAAATAAATAAACGTTTAAAAAACTAAAAACACTTCAAAAATTACTGTGCGATCTTTTAGGGAAATCCCAAAGGTGTTAGAACAGCTCAAAAATGGAACTAGTCCTCTTGGTTTCTCTTCATTCTTCAGGTGAATCAGCCCAACTCAACTGGCAATTTAAGAGCAAGGCTAGGGAACAGAAGATTCTGGGCATATATGTACTTTTTGAAAGTTGGCCATTATTCCAAATGTTAAAACAAAAAGACTTAAGAAAACGTTAAAAGTTAAAACATTTTTTAATAGTAAGCAAGCCTCAACAATACACAGACTTTATCTAAACTGTCCACACAGCCAGTAACATTCCCCATCGCTGGGACCGTGAGTAGCCAGGGCCTGGGTGAGGTGGGCAGGAAATGCGAGAAGACACGTGGATGCTTCGATTCTTTCTGATCTGCACATTCCTACCCACTGACTCTGCTCTAGTTCCTTCCTGAACTACAGTTAAGTCATGCTCCAAGGAAAGGAGGGAGATGTGGGTCACTAACTTCCCCAGACACAACAGGGGGATGCAAGATGGGCCAGTGAGATGCTGATTCAGCCCCACGTCGAGGCAGGAACCGGGTGGAATTGCCTCGTCCACGGGGAAAGGTCTGGAATTTCGTGCCTGTGCGCAGTAAGAGCAGCATCTGAGGCGCTCACAGGACGGCCGGAGGGTGCTAACTTAGCACGCCACTCGAGAGCAGACCTCTCTCTTGTGTTCCTACACTTTTAAAAGCTATTCTGACATGGCAAAACTATAACCTTGAGACTTTGACAAATTACTGTCTTGAAAGAACAGGAGGAAGCTAACCAGCATTCCCCGGAAGGCAGAGGTTGTCGGGGAGAGAGTGAAAACCCTGGTCTGATGTCCTTCACAGGCTCAATGTGGCAATCTTCTGTGGTCTCCGAAGGATTAAGAACGAGGGGCTCCCTGGTCCTAGTTCCCTAGCAACTGAAATATGAAATCCATGGCGGTCCGTGGTGGAGAGAGCTAAGTTTTCTGAAGAGGAAGGGCAAAGAAGCAGCCCTCTCTCCTTCTCCAGTCTGGCCTGGAAAGGGGATGGAAGGAGAGAAGTAGCACGCCACACAGGGCAGACAGGTTTGACGGGAGTGACCACAGCTAGGAGTCCGGGATGGTCATTACCACCCTAAAATATTTAGCCTCCTTGTCCAACCATGGGTTCACTCTGGGCTTGCAAACAGCGTACTTCACAACGGAGACTAAGAGACCCCACAGATGAAGAAGCTTCTACCAGAGGAGCAGAACCAGCCTTGCTGAGAAGTCCCGACAGGCCCAACACCACAGGAGCAGGAATTTGAGACACGTGTGCTCATTTCCTGTTTATTCTCTCATACCTCCTGCGCTTATCTCTCATTATTTACTAGTTACGTCCTTCTCTGGAGAGGTCTAGTGTATCAGTTGAGCAGAGAGAAGGAGGTCAAGGCCACAACTGATCTACAGTCTTAGTAAATCTCCATCTGCCAAGCATTGCGGGTGGGGAGGATGGGCTATTTGGGGTTGCGGGACCTGGTGGGGCTGGTGGGACTGTGGGACTTAGGCAAGTGAACACCCTCCGGTGAGTGCACTGGAGACAAGGGAGGAAGGCAGCTCCTCTTCTTCATCTTCCCCACGCATTCCAGAAAGACCTACAATGACCTGGAGGCATCAAGCATGAAGCCCACCTTCACCGTCACCCCGCCCCATCTCAGTTCCAAATAGCTACAGTCAGGTGTACAGAACAGCCTCAGGAGCTAGGTCTTTCCATCATGCGTCCGAAAGCACCCCAACCTCCAAAGATGAATGATGCCAGTCAAAGCCCATCCACAGACGTGGCGACTTTTGGCTGTGGCACATACGCCCAGCTTGGGAGATGTCCCTGAGGCCTGCCCCTCCCCACCACTCGCCATCAACCAGCAGCCAGCCCTCCTGTACTTCTTCAGATGGATCCACCCCTTTTCTAGTCCCACCACCAAGTTTGGGACCAGTTTCCCCGGTGCCCACGTGATGGCAAAGCCAGCTAACTGCTGTCCTAGCTTCTCCATCTCCCTTCTTCCCTGTGCTGTTGCTGTGTTCTCACAGGATTAATCCTGGAACAGCACTTTGACCATTCTCCTAAAAGCAATCAACTTTAACCCATTCCCAAAAAGGCTTCATAATTCAAGTTTTTTCCCTACCAATCAATACATGCTTCAATTTGAGGCCTACCTTCCTCTCTGGCCTAAGCATATTCTTTAGATGTTTGCTATTTTCCTACTTCACAGTGAGCAGACAACAAATTGATGGGTAAGAGTCACCTTTTCCACAGAGGAACCTGATACAGGCACTGGTTTTTAATTCAGCGAGGTATCTGACCTAGACCTACTGAACGTATTTGTGAGGGTAAAGCCTGAGCATGTGTATTTTTTTCTGTTTTGAATGCTGCATATACTCACGATCCAATAAATAACCTATTTCAGGGGCAATAAAAGCAGTTATCAAGTTATTTTCCTAGTTCACCTAAGAGATGATATAAAGACTTTGAAACTGCTGTGGCCATAAGGCTGGAACAGAAAAACGTGAGGGATTAAAGGGAAGGGATTTTGAAATTTTCGTGACTAACAGGCAGGGCGGGAGTACAGTTCAAGAACAAAAAGAGAAGTGAACCGTGGCCGCCAAAATGCGAAACAGACTAAGGACCAAAAACTGTCCACTGAACTCACCAACCAAGGTGACCTCATAAAGAGCTAGCAGTACAGAGACAGTCGAGCGGAAAGCACACGACAGCAGACCAACGCGGGGACGGAGGAGTGGGGTGCATGGTGAATTGTTTTAGAAGCTGGGGTGTGATGTCCGGAGCGGGGGTGGGTGAAATAGGTGATGGGGATTAAGGAGTGCACTTGTTGTGATGAGCGCCAAGTACAGGAAGCGCTGAATCACTGTATCATACACCTGAAACTAATTTAACACTGTATGTGAACTACCTGGAATTAAAATGTAAAAAGTTGAGGTGTGACAGGAAGGACAAAAAGGCAGTAGCTACAGGAACTACTGGGTTGGAGAAAGGTATTTTGACTCATTGGTTTTGTTTACCTATTTTGTTTTGCTTTTAGGACTAGGAGAAGCCTACTGATTAGCTACGAGGCGGCGGCGAGAGAAGGTAAGCAAAGCCCCACGGAGAAACCCGCATTTCCAGGGTCTGCTGGATGAGATAGCCTGGTTGGCCCGTTGAAATGGTTTTCAGATGCGGGATGCGGTATGAAAATACCTCCGAGGACCCTCTCTTCCCGGCAGAAGGAAACTGTCCCATCATACAAAATGACCAGGGTAATTTAAAAAAGAACCAAATTGAACTCTTTTTTTTTTTAAAGAAAAAAAATTCATAGCAATTTAAAAATTCAAGTGGATGGGGGTAAACAGAAGATTTAGCATAGCTAAAGTGTTGGACAAATTTAATATTAGGCATAATTTTTTATAAACGTCACAAAGGATGAGGGGAGGACTTCTTTTAACCCAATTTAAGGTATCTATAAACAACTACAGCAAACATCACACTTAATGACAAAAACTACAGCGAACATCACTCTTAATGACAAAACATTAAAACCATTCCCATTATTACCACTGCTGTCCTCTACTGCATAGTGTATTTTAAGTACTACCCCACCTATAAAGGCAGGAAAAAAAAAATGCATAAGGATCAAAAAGGAAGAAACAAAAATGTCAGTATTTACAGGTAATTATGGTATTTGTAGAAAACTCCAAAAATCTCCTAAATTATTAGCATCAACAAGTGTGTTTTACAAAGTCACTAGATATAAATTAATATATAATAAAGTCAATTTCTATATGCTAGCCAGAAACAATAACTAAAAAAACATTTAAAATAACATAAAATAAAAAATAATAATATAAAACAAAATTGCATAAAGTATATATGTGTATATGTATATATTACTTAGAAATAGGTGTAACAACAAAAAATAAATTTAACAAAAAATATGCAAACTTTTTTGGAAAAAATAATAAAATATTATTGAAAGTCAGTAAGGAACTAATAAAGAGATAGCCACATTCAGGACTAAAAGAGTCAATACCATAAAAATGAGCTGTTCTCCTAAAATTGAATTGCACTGAAGCTATAGATGTGGGTTGTCCAATGAACTCTGGTCATATGTGGTTATTTAAATTTAAAGTGATGTTTTGTTTTGTTGTTTTTTTAGAGAGAGAAAGAGAGAGAGACCGAGTGCAAGTGGGGGAAGGGCAGAGGGGGACAGAGAATCTCAAGTAGGCTCCACTCAGCACGGAGCCCCACGTGGGGCTCGATCCCACAATCCTGGGATCATGACCCGAGCCAAAATCGAGAGTCGGATGCTCGACTGACTGAGCCACCCAGGAGCCCCTAAATTTAAATTAATTAAAATTAAATTAAAATATTCAGTCCCTCAGCTGCACTAGCTGTATGTCAAGCAATAATTACTGGAAAATTTCCATCATCCTAGAAAGTTCTATTGGACAGTGCAGCTAATAGAATAATCAAAATCACAACAGAGCTATTCTTAGAGAAATCCAACAGGCTGGTTTTCTAATTTTTTAGAGACTTAAAAAAAGGAGAAAGAATGTATTCGGAAGAACAAAGAGCCACGAACAACCAGAAGACTCCTAAATTTCTTAATTTGTACTTTAACTTGGAGAGTTTTTATTTTTATAAAGTTGTATTCATCAATCTTTTGGTTTATACCTCATGGGTTTTGCAGACTTAGAAAGGCCTTTCCTATTCTAAGGATGTCAACAAAACACTTCCTATATGTTCTATCTAGCATTTTTATGGTTTCACTTTTCATATTTAAAGATTGGGTCCAACTTGAGAGCTCTATGTCCCCACAGTTACGCAGTTACTCAAATGCCATGAATTGAAAAATGCATCTTTTCCACTGTTTTGAAATAGTAAATGTTATTTCTAAATGTTTACGTGGTAGGCTCTATTTCTGAATTTCCTATTCTGCTCCGTTGATATTTCTATTCATGAGGACTCGGAAAACACAAATCCTCAGGTGAAAATTGCAGTTGCAATGAATCTATCTACATAAAAATGAAAGACACTGTAAGCAACGCTAACAGAAAAGAGGCAGGCTGGTAGACGACGGTTTACCGTCTCATAAAAGGAACTGATAGCTAGAATATACAAAATATTCTTGTGAACCAACAGCAACAAGACAGGAAACTCATCAGGAAAAAAATAAAGAAGGAATATGATTAAGCAGTTCACAGAGAAGAAATCCAAGTGACTAAGAAGTGAAAGATGTTTAATGTTACTGGTGAACGAAAGAATTAGAAGTTAAAACTATTAACTACTGAAACTACCACATGCCGTTATTTTATACCTACTGGATTGGCAAAAATTAGATAACTAAAAAAATAACAAATACCAGCAAGAATGTGGGGCAACAGGAACCTTCATGTCCCACGGTTGGGGACTGTGAAATTAATACCACCCCTCCATGGAGCCGTCTGGCAGTGCTTCACTAGTGAAACTACGTCCTATGATCCAAAAATCCCACTGCTCAGTCTACGCCGTGGGAATTCTCCAGGAATACAGGAGAACTTTGCTTGCTGTGGAGTAGAGCCGGTGGGAATCTAGATTCGTCGCCCACTAGGGACTCCAAGAATAATCAAACCCTGGTAGACGCTTTTCCTGTGCAATACTGTATACCAGTCAGAAGCAATCAACTGGACAGTGGCAGGGATAAGTCTTGAAATGTATTCAGTGAAACGTTATAATCAGATTCTTAGCACAATTCCATTTACATAAATTTCCCACCCACACACAAAACACTGTATTTTACACCCATACCCAGGGACACAGGCCAGTGGCAGGGACAGTTGGGCACATGACTGTCCTAGAGTATACACCTGCTTGTACCTCACTCCTACTGCTGGAGAAACAGAAAAGGAAGATGACCTGGAAGTTTGGAGAGGAACGATTCATCAGATCATTGGATCACCTGGGAAACGTGTGAAAGGTCCGGCATCGGAGGAAACGATGCGGGACAGATGGGTTCCGACTTAATGACGGAAGAAGAGAGACCTGTGTAGTCTAGAAACCCCAAGGCAATGCAGGAGGGAAGTGCTTTCAAAGGAAGGAGAAACCACTTAAGATAAACTTTTCTTGGATTACAATTTAGCTCGAAATTAACCACGGAAAGGTTGATTTGATCCAGTTTACCGAAGAATCGAAGCTGGAACAAATATATGAAGTTCCCTCACCTTCAACTATTCGGCTTTATACCCACTAGGTGGGGGAAGGGGATCACACCTTACAAGAAAGACTCAGATGCCCTCCAGACAGGCTACACAAAACCACAAGGGTGATCGCTGCCTTTGTTAGTGCTGAACATGAATGGAAAAACTATCCATCTTAACCGAGTGATGTGGAACTAATTTTGCTCAGTGTGCCTTTGTGACACTTTCTAAAAAAGAGAACTGCCCCCACTCTTTACCAGGGTAAACTCTTCATAAAAGAAAAGACCCGGATTGTGTCCTAGGATGCTGAACCCCACGGACCTGTGGTTCAGACCCTCCCTCTGTCTAGATGCCACCTACCAACAGTGCTAAGATTCAGCCAGCAGAAGCACAGCTTAGCTGGGAAAGGGATAGAAATAATCCCAGAGACAGCCCCCTTCCCACGTCAGGCTGTGCAGGAGGGAGGGTCAGTGTGCACACCTATGAGTAACGGGCAGAATCACTCTCCACACTGAGTCCGTCAGCTGAGTCCCCCTACTTCCACTCACAGGAATTCTGTAAAGACTTGTTCCAAAATGTAGGGAAACAATCTTAGGAAAGTAATTATCTTTAAAGCTCTCTCCCAAGAAATCTCAATATGAGGATTTAAAAGCCAAGCTGCTTTCAAAGGTATGGGGGGAGGTTCTGACCTTCAAGAACATTAAAAATGAACGAGTTTCACAGTGGGAACTGTTTCTGAGTCACCACAGCTCATTATCACGAATGGGCTTTTTCGTATGGGTAAGCAGTGGGTGAAAATAAAGAGAACAGCCATTTTTACTGGAATGTACACACTCCTAGATGAAATAATCAGTAAACACAAAATAGCCATTGTTGGCCTTAATGCTAGTAGCTCTGCACAACATTCATTCATCTGAACACAAAAGGAGATGATAGGCACTTAGCTCTGATTTACTCAAACAAAAAAGGCAGGAGTCCTACTTTTTTCAGTCCTATCTGGTTCTGCCTTAATTCCTACTTTTATATAAATAGTGTGAGTTAAAAATGAGTTTTTATAACAAGATATTAACTAGAAGATGAAGCTATGAATGATACCAACTCTTTACCTTTTTTTGAGTTTATTTATTTTGAAAGAAAAAGAGAACAAGCTCAGGTGAGGGGCAGAGAGAGAGAGAGAGAGAGAGAGAGAAAGAGAGAATCCCAAGCAGGCCCCATGCTGTCAAGTGCAGAGCCTGACTCACGGCTTGATTCCAGGAACCATGCGTGAGATCATGACCTGAGCTGAAATCAAGAGTCAGATGCTTAACCAACTGAGCCACGCAGGGGCCCCTTTACTTCTTTTTTTTTTAAGATGTCATTTTTAAGTAATCTCTACATCCAAAGTGGAGCTCACACTTACAGCCCTGGGATCAAAAGTTGCACAGTCCACTGACTGAGCCACCCAGGCGCTCCCTCTATTGTTTTATTAACCCAATCCAGAAGTGAGACAGAAACTGAATACAGATATTCTCTTTTCTATTATTCAACTTAATTAGGGCTTTAACAGAAATTCTTAGACTAAACGAACCCTTTCATTTCTCCCCTAAAAATAATGTACCAGGCTGACTCCCTAAAAATGACTTCACGGAGGGTATCGCAGCACGTGGGGGTCTCTGAGAACAGCTCCGCTTCCGCCTTGCGCCCGGCGCCGCGCCCGCGCAAACACACACGGAGACGCCGCGTGGAGCCGTTGCTGGTCCCGCACATCCTCTTTCGAGTTATCGACTCTCAGTATCCTTGTTAAAAATAAAACACGCAGGACAGCCTTCGCCAGTGAGTTGTAAGGACCGAAACAAGCCTTCTAAAACCCGGGATTACTTCTCCCACCACAGGCCCGCCAGAGCTCGGAGGTTTTCGGCTTCCCGATCTGTACTGCCAAGGGACCCACCTGTCCGTAACACGGGGCTTACGGCGCCTCCAGCCCCGGCCCAACCTGGTCTCGTCCACCCTGTTTTCTACAATAGAAGCATTTTATCTGCCTGGTCCGCGTAATGTTCTGGGCAGGCTTGAGCCAGGTTTTGACGGGCTCCCCTGTTGCTCTCCTCCAAAGCCTCGCTCAGAAACGCAACCAGACCTTCTCAAACCCTGCTTCCTGCTGCTGCTCATCACTGGCCTCTCCACCGGCTCCTTCAGGACCCACTGCTTGTATTTCACCTCTCGTTGACGACATCTTGCTATCTCTTGGTCGCTCTGATGCGTCAGATCACATCCGGTTTCGCTATGCAGGGAATTCTTTTTTCTTCGATTAGACTACAAGAGCGTCGTGGGCAAAGCTCGCTCGCTCTCTCCCTCTCTCTTTTTCAGTGTAACTACAGGACTTTGGAAAACATTTGCCACAAAGTAGAGACTTACTATTCAGTCCTTAACAAAATTTACATGTTAAAACCATCTTATTATTTTTTAAGTTATAATATCCTTAAATCAGACCTTTGATCTAAAAGAAAAGCTTAGGGGCACTTGGCTCAGTAGGTGGAGCATGCACCTCTTGATCTTGGGGTTGTGGGTTCAAGTCCCACGTTGGGTATAGAGTTTATTTAAAAATAAAATATGAAAAAAAAAATAGAAGTTTAAACACTTAGGAGTTATTTCATACACGATAACTTCGGGGGCACCTGGGTGGCTCAGTCAGTTAAGCTTCTGATTCGGGCTCAGGTCGTGATCTCGCTGTTGGTGGGATCGAGCCCCGCATGGCTCTCTGTGCTGACAGCTCAGAGCCTGGAGCCTGCTTCAGATTCTCTGTCTCCTTCTCTCTCTGTGCCTCTCTCTCTCAAAATTATAACTAAACATAAAGTAAAAATAAAACATGGTAACTTCGTTGTGGTGACCCATCCTTTATCATATCCATAGACCAAAGCTGTCAAATTTAGGACAAGGTACTCTCATTCAACCTATATATTTCATATATATTTCGGTCAAGGGCAAATGAAGAGCACAGGGGAAGTAACTTTAAATACAGCCATAGAGGAGATGCTTCACTTAGCTTTATGAATTATGATCTGTTAAAAAGTTGGTGCCAATAAATACATTAGACTCACCCAACCAGTAATGCTTCCCAGTATTAACATGTAATAAATATCAGTATAAATGCATGCATGTGTACATCTGTTAAGTGTAATCCACACCCAAAATTAACTTAAAAAAATAAGCCCCTAACAAATAAACAGCTGAAGTAAAATAGATACATAGTAACTATTCTTTAGTAGAGGCTTTTCTCAATGTTGAGAAAACAAAAACCTTGGAAAGACAAGAAAGCTTCCAAAAAATACTCAGAAAGCCAACTGGCAAACTGGGAAGATCAAAGGAAAATCTTCCTCAGGCAGAAGCTGGTCGGTGCTGGGGGTAGAGACTTAGTTTTATTCTGGAATTTTAAATTGTTGATGCAGTCAACAGTTCAGCATCTTTTCCATGCAATTTTTGCTTTTCCTCTGAGTTGGTTTTCTTCCTCTTCCCACTAAAACATCTTCTGTAAGAATTTAGGGCCTTAAACTCTAACTGGCACTCAAGGGTATTAAATACAATTATACATTTTAAAGACTGGTAATTTTACTTCCCCAGAACAATTACCATGCTTTCATTTAGATTTTTTTTTCTTTTGAAAAGCTCTTTCTGAACCATGTCAAAAGCCAAGATTCATTTCAGACTGTCTCAACTGTGAATAGTTTCAGCTATTTATAGGAGACGGTAACTTACTGAGGGTAACTTACTGAGGCAGCACAGGAGAGTAACTGATGAGCCTACATTTAAGCAAACAAGTTCAGGGTAGAGGCCTCACCTAGCTAGGCTGGGTTAACAGGCCCTGAGGGCCTCCTACCATCCCTTTCCTATCACTGAACAGAAGATGTGGAAATTAGATATTCCCAAAATGAAACCTCATCTGAAAACAACCTTGATGGGGCACCTGCTCAGTGGCTCAGTCGGTTAAGCCTTCCAACTTCGGCTCAGGTCATAATCTCAGGGTTCATGGGTTCCAGCCCCGAATTGGGCTCTATGCTGAGAGCTGGGAGCTGGGAGCCTGGAGCCTGCTTCAGATTCTGCATCTCCGGCTCTCTCTGCCCCTCCCCCAATGGCACTCTGTGTCTCTCCCAAAAATAAATAAACATTAAAAAAAAAAAAAAGAAAACAACCTCGACTACATTTCAGAGGAGTTCCTTGTGACAAAAAGGAATGACCCACACAACATGAGGAAGCAAACAGAAAAGCTTCAACAAGAGCAAAATCTAGTTCTATTCTTATTCTTAGCTCATCAAAAAAAAAAAAAAAAAGTGACATTCTATACGCCCATTGCATTTCTGGATTCTTAAATTTAAAAAAATTTTTTTCTATTTTAATTTTTTTTTTTTTTTTTGAGAGAGAGAGGGGGATGGGGAGAAGGGGGAGGGGGGGGGGGGGGGAGAGAGAGAGAATCCTAAGCTCCACACTGTTAGCACAGATGCCAGGCTCGATCCCATGAACCGTGAGATCATGACCTGAGCTGAAACCAAGAGTTAGATGCTTAGCCGACTGAGCCACCCAGACTCCCCTTAAACAAATTTTGTAAAAGAGAAGAAAATGCCCATTTAACTTCTACTTTTGTTAAACAAGTTTGTGTGCTTTCTCTGAATTTATTCAGCAAATATTACCAGAGCACCCACTACATGCTACAATGGGGAGATAAAATGTCGTACTTCTTACTTAGAAGTAATAATTATGTCTTATTATTGTATAATGCTATTTTTTTCTGAGAAACTAAAAATTCTTAGTTGAATGTTTCTTTCATCCTCACAACAAAAGTAAAGCTGAGGTAATGCACATTCATGTAGCATTGGTATTTATAACACCTGGTTAGACCGGAAGTAGAGATCTGACTGACATAAGCTTATCTCAGATCGTACAGATCTAAATCCAAGCCAGGGGGGAGCAAAGCTCACACAAGACATCCTGCTGGGTCAACCCACCCACTGCCTCGGACATTTAACTCCGTCTTCCAAGACCTCCTATAGCCAGCCCTGCTGCTTGGATATATAGACAGAGGCTCCCTCCTTAGACACTTCCTGGGAACACCTTCTGTAAGAACTTACATCCCAATAAAATGGGAATTAGCTAAGAAATAAACAATATTTAAATACACTGTTTTTACATGAGTTTTCCAAGTTCACTGACTGCATGCTCACAGGGGTTGAAAAGGGAAGGGTCTAACAAGCCCACCGTTATTAAATTGAAATCACATAAAGTTGCCATTTGTGTAGGTCAAAAATAGCCGAATATTGGTAATTTTACACGGTTAACCTAACGTTCTTGGAATAGAACTGATAACTAGCCACGGCAAAAAAAAAAAAAAAAAAAAAAAAAAAGGTATTCTTTAAAATGAAATTGTAGTGTAAGTACGGTTTTACTCCATGTTGATACTAAAATGTTTTTTCTCTGAAGACACCTCTAACATCACACAAGGAGTCTGCAGGGGGAAAGAATGCCCACTACACAATATATTCACCATGCATACGTTGTAAAGACATCTGATTCATAAAGTGAAGTTGCCTGCACTCGTAGGAGCTCAGTCAACAAAGTCATTGGTCATCTAGGGTGTGTGGAGGGCAATTTAACATACAAGGAAACTATGGTCTGAAACCCGTAGGTCGATTTGGCAAGTCAGAAAGAGCTGGGTCCAGGTCCTTCGTTCTCTGCTCTGGAATAATGGGTGGGTTTTGTTTTTTTTTTTTAAACTCTTCTTGCACCAAAACATCTATTCAAGATTTGACATCTTTGGCACCATCCCCTTGTTTGTACCATCTTCTCTCATATTTCCATCCTCCCTTCCTCAACCCTGAACATCCCGTTCAACGTCAAGTTACTCCCTGGGTATACAGACGTCTACGCCACAGTGAAGCCAGAAGACGGGACCTGCTGTCATAACCCAACCCGCACGCCTTCCGTGGTTCATGGCCGCAGACACAAGGCTAAACTCCTCAGTGTTGTAACCAAATCCACATGTCTATCATTCTGATTTTCCAGCAGCCTCCTCTTGTTGGCCCAGCTCCACCATTACATCCTCCAACAGGTATTCTGATGCCCTGAAGGAAAGAGCATCTCTGCCCTCTGCTCCCAAAAGAGAGCAGTGGGCCTCTGCTACGGATTCCTATGGACGTTTATCCTACCTCCTTTATTAGGTCAGCGCTCTTCAAAGGCAAGGACCACACCTTATCCTTCTCTATATTCCCCATCGTGCCTACCAAGGCAGGAACTTAAATGTTCGCTAAAGTTCCTCAAACCCTCTGAATCTCTACAGGAAAAAATACCAAGCGCACCATTTTGGAAGGAAGCAAGTGACCAAACTCGCCTGTGTATAGTTTAGCATAAAAGCACAGGCATCTTTTTTTCCTACACGAGATAATTTCTTTAAGCAAAATTGGGCAACATAAACTATTTTAAGTACACTCACAGAATTAGGTTTGTAAAAGAAAGCGGTCACGAATCCTTAATTTATCCTCTTTAGTTTCAAGGTCTGAGAGGCCTGAGAAGTCATTTAGTCCTACCCGAAATTTCGCAGACCAGCAAACCAAGTTCCAGAAATGCAAAGTGAGGAACCCTAGAAAATAGGAGGAAGACGCCCTCACTTCCAGCTGAGTGCTGCTCTTTTTCCCTATGTCAGGCACTATTAATATGTTAATTTAAAAAATAAAATAAAATAAAACGTAGCTGCAGACATCAAAAAAGAAGCATGTAAGGACTGGTATGTCTGTATACCCAGTGACTAGCTCAGGGCACAGCACAGTGCAGATGGTCAGGCTACAAATATTGCTTGAATGAACAAAGGAACACCTGAGGCCTTTGGAACAATAACTAAAATGGGCAGAATATTAAATATTTCAAAGCACTAGTCAGAACGTTAGTCTCCTAGGAGGAGCAGCAGAAGCCTGCAAAAAGAGGCTGGGGAAAAAAAAACCCCAAAACAACAGAATGAAGGTTTCAGAAGGAACATAACACACAAACCAAGCCCTATAAAAATAACTACACTGGGGCACCTGGGTGGCTCAGCCGGTTAAGCGTCTGACTCTTGGTTTCAGCTCAGGTCACGATCTCAAGGTTTGTGGGTTCGAGCCCCACGTCTTTTAACGCGGAGCCTGCTTGAGATTCTCTCTCTCCCTCTTTCTCTGCTCCTACGACGACTTGCATGCTCTCTCTCTCTCTCTCTCAAAATAAATAAATAAATAAATAAACCTAAAAAAAGTAACCACACTCACTCACATGCAAGATTTTGGCAATACAAAAGCTAATACAAAAGCGAATCAAGTCCTTGAAAAGCTATTTCTCCAAAGACCTATTAAGTGGCTAACAAGCACATGAAAAGTTGTTCAACACGATTAGTCATTAGGGAATCGCAAATCAAAACCACAGTGAACTGCCACTTCATGGCCACAAGGATGGCAATTTAAACACACACAAACACAAACACACACACATACAGAAAATGACAAATGTTGGCAGGACGTGGGGGAATCGAACCCTCACGTGTTGCTGGCAAGAATATAATTTCACTCTTGCTCAGTAATTTCACTCTTAGGTGCAGACCTCCAAAGAGTTAAAACAAGTGTTCAAACAAAAACTAGTAAACAAATGTTCATAGCGGCACTACTCACAACAGCTGAAAGGTAGAAACAATCCAAATGTCTACAAACTGATAAATGGGTCAACAAATTGTGGTCTATCCAATGAAATATTATTCAGCCACTTAAAAAACAGATGAAGTATGGGACGCCTAGGTGGCTCAGTCAGTTGAGCGTCCGGCTTCTGCTCTGGTCATGATCTTGTGGTCTGTGGGTTCGAGCCCTGCATCAGGCTCTGTGCTGATGGCTCAGAGCCTAGAGCCTGATTCTGTGTCTCCCTCTCTCTCTGCCCTTCCCCTGCTCACACTCTGTGTCTTAAATAAATAAATAAATAAATAAATAAATAAATAGGATGAGGTACCAATGCATGCTATCACATGGATGAATCTTGAAAGCATTGCTAAGTAAAAGAAGCCAGCCACAAAAGTCCACATACTGTATGATTCCATTTATATGAAATATCCAGAACAGGGAAATCCATAAAGAAAGAAAGCAGATTAGTGGTTGCCAGGGGCTGGAGTAGGGAGGAAATGGGGAGGGACTGCTTAAAGGAATGGGGTTTCCTTTCAGGGTGATGTAAAAGTTCTGGAACTAGATAGTGGTGAAGGCTGCACAACATTGTGAATTTACTTTTTTCTTTTTTCACACATTAAATAAGTGCAGTTTACTGAATGTCAGTTATACTTCAGCAAAGGCATTTAAAAGAAAATAAAAGGGATGGGAAAAGATACACCAAGCCAATATTCACAACAGCAACGAGAAGATCACTTCTGGCTATGTTACATCAGGCAAAATAGATTTTAAGGCAAAATCCTCATTAATGGTGAAGATAACTACGTAATAGTAAAAGTTCAATTCCTATTAGACACTGTATTGTCTACCAATATAAACTTACAAATGCACATTGTTAGTTAGATATTAACATATAAAGTAGTAGGCACAAAGCCTCAGAATATTTTCTAGCTTAAAATACAAGGAGATAGAGGGACGCCTGGGTGGCTCAGTCAGTTAAACGTCCGACTTCGGCTCAGGTCATGATCTTGGGGTTCGTGGGTTCAAGGGTTCGAGCCTCACGTCAGACAGCTGGGGGCTTGGAGCCTGCTTCAGATTCTGTGTCTCCCTCCCTCTGCCCCTCCCCCACTCACACTCTCACTCTCTCAAAAAATAAACATTAAAAAATATACAAGGAGATATTGACAAAGCCCCCATTACAGTGGTATCTTTCGATATAGATCTTCCTCGACTTATGATAGGATTATATCCCAATGAACCCATATTGCGTTGAAAATATTTTAAGCTGAAAATGCATTTAATACATGGAACCTACCAAACATAGCCGAGGCTACCTTAGAAGTACTCAGAACACTCATAGTAGCCTACAGTTGAGCAAAAATCCTCTAACACGAAGCCTACTGGATAATGAAATGCTAAGTATCTCACATAATGTACTGAATACTATGCTCAAAGAACAGAATGGCAGGATAGGGTTGTCGGTGGATGGATGTCTGTCCTCGGCTGCCAGCTGCCTGGGAGCTGGGTCTCACTGCCCAGCATCCGAGGGAGGACTGACCACAGGTCGCTAGCCCAGGACAAGACCCAAATTCCAAATACCAAGTATGGTTTCTACCGAATGTGCACCACTTCTGCATCATCGTCAAGTCTAAAAACCATCAAGTCGGGGACCTCTTGTACCCCTCTCAGTTATTGACATGTTAAGTGGACACAAAGTTAGTGAGGAATAATTCAATTAATAAGGTTCATTTAATGGATATCTGCAGATCTCTACAGAAAACATTTTTTTGATGTTTATTTATTTTTGAGAGAGAGAGAGAGAGAGAGAGAGAGAGGCAGAGAGAGAGAGAGAGAGGCAGAGAGAGACGGAGACAATCCCAAGCGGGCTCTGCACTGTCAGCACAGAGCCCGACACGGGGCTCGAACTCCTGAACCGTGAGATCATGACCTGAGCCAAAATCAAAAGTCTGAGGCTTAATTGACTGAGCCACCCACATGCCACTCTACAGAAAACAAATTAAAGAAAACACATTCTTCTCAAACACATCGAATGTCATGTACTCGATGCCACCGATTTGTACACTTTAAAATGATAAACTTGATAATATATATGTATTTAGTACAATTTAGGAAATAAAGAGATTCAAGTCTTCACAGTGCTAGGATCTTTGGAAATATCCAGTCTGAAGATCTGCATTCATAAAGTGCTATCACCGCTCTCTCCAACAAGGGGGAATGTTCTGCCCTACACATTCCTTTACCACGAATCCTGACCACATGGATTATAAACCCAGCACCTACTTTCTTAAAATAGGTTTCAATATTAATGCTGCGTGTCTAGAAGGGGGACAAGGGGGTTACTGAGAGGCGCAGCCTCACTGCGGCTCTCCACAGAGGCTACTTACTACTAGTGAGTCCACTCTAGTGATCCTGCTGTGCCAGTGTGGACAGAGGCTTTTCTGCAATGGCCAGCAGATGCACTCAACGACTCAAGGCGGGGCGTGCTGCGGTGTCTCACGGGCAGAGTGGCAGGGCCCGTCCGCAGAGCACGCAGGCAGCTAGGAAGCCACCGGCATCACGACCAGAAAGGGCAATGGAAACTGAAATGCAATGCTGCCCTTCGGCGAAGCAAAGAGCTCAAGTTCTGGGATGCTCCTAGGATTCCCTGGCACCTACCCCCGCATGGCCTCCATGCCCCTGGCGACTGTCCTGCAACTGTGAGATAAGGAGCACCTGAACTTCTGTTTCAGAGGCTCCCCTGTTCTTAGCTCTGCTCCACCCAAGACTTTCACCTCTCTCCCTTCAGGCTTCAAGGCTCCACTCTACCTCATGGGGTTAGTTATTTGAGATGATCGTTAGAATCAACACACGGTGCCAACTACAGGCTCCTTAGGTGTCTGAGAACTTTGGAACCAGGGCCAGGTGTATCTTCAGCTCCTGATGAAGGCTTACTTGATCTGATTTTAATCAGTCTGGGCCATATGGCTGTTATCTAGATATGTCTGTGTGCCCAAGAATGAACTCAGAACTCAGCCTGGTGTACGTGGTCAGTCTCTAAATATCACTGAACGAATTAATGAACACTCAGCCCCTGCACCAAAGTAGGCAAAGGGGGACTGTCATAGAGTCTGACACACTCCAATCTTCTTAAAAGCATCTCTCATCTTTCCAGCCTTCTTTAAATTATTACTAGCCAATATTACTCTAATTTTGTCTTCCTGATTTTTAGTAATGGAGAAAACGTGTTGCTTTTAGATTATTAGTGTCCAAAATTTTCAAAGAAAAGCTCATTTGAAACGCCGTTACCAAGGAACCTATCCAGTCACTTAAAAGTGGCTCTTATTGGTCTGGGCAAGAAAATACACAAGATTCCATACATACGCTGTCAAGTCTGGCAAGAAAGATTTGAGACAACTTCCGTCCTTCCCACCCAATCCCAAGTAAATAGGACATTTGTTTGTATTTCCACATTGGCCTCATGAACGAAAATACCTCCTCCACCTAGAAAAACAATCTGTAACATTCACACATGGAACTTTGAGGGCTAACTTTTTAGTGCATGCTAGAACCCTAAGTATGCAGTGCTTTAGAAAAATAAAGTAGAAAAGTATCTTTAATAAACATCTCTTCTGTGAGCATCTTTCTCAAGTTTGCACTTACACCTGGCTTGGCGTTTCTGTATTTTTCAGAAATACAGATTAAAAGAAAAAATGTTCTCCATTAAAATTAGAGCCAGAAGGAACTTTCTTCCTACAGTCTTCCTGCAACAGACCTGAACGTTTGTTTTATTCTGCTGGGGGGCGGGGAGGGAGACACAAAAAATGACTTTCCTTTAAAGTTTTCTGCTGCGTACCAACCAGCCTGCCTGGCAAAGAGTTAAAGAGTTTTCTGAGGTTAGTTCCTGCGGTTTAAAAAAAAAAAAAAAAAAGTTAGATGCTTAAATTTAGACTCCGTAAAACAATACTGGGAAACTTAAAAAGCCTTGGAGAAATACTGGACTTTACTGTATTGCCTTTTGTTAAATTGCATCATTTCGGCCACATTTTCTTCTCCTGTTTTAATCCCTTCCGGCCCCGATTCACTGCAGACCCTACGCATTCCCACTTGATTCGGTTACCTGCTGGTGATCCGGGCCTGGGGGGCGGAGGTGGGGGTGGGGACAAAAATCTACTGGTCACTCGCGCAGGACCCAAGCTTAACAGGTGGCTTTGCCTACCTCCTGTCAATATTAGCCTCCCACCCTCCTCTCCGCAGCGGTAAGGAGCAGAGCTCCCGGGAGTTCGAGGACCGCGGCGGCAAGGCAGGCGACGAGTCCTGGAACGACTCCGGGGAAGGGCCGTGGGGACAGGGGAAAGATATTAGGGACAACTCGTAACCGCTCTGCGCCCAAAGCTAAACACGTGCCTCGGACTACCTTGCGCCCCCCAAACAGGACATCCTCGGAGCCGAAAATAGCCGCGTTCTCCCCACCTCCCCAATTGAGGGCGCAACCGAATCCCTGAAATCCCAAAGGGAGGCACTGGGTTTCCCGTAGGTGAGGCCACCGGGTCGACTACGGTCCCTCGGATTGCGCGTCTTTCCTAACTTCCAGGAGGCTTGGGCAAGCGAGGTGGAGGGGAGCAGCGCGCAGGAAGAGATCCACGCAACCAGGGCACCGGCGGGGCAGCGTGGGAAGTACAGAGAACCGGGCCACAAGAAAAATGGGTCATCCTCGTCTATCTGAAACCCATCCGAGCCCAAGCCTCCCTCTACAGACTCCAAACGGCGCCCCGCTCACCGACGTGCCAGGCGAGGTCACCGGCTGCCAGGGCACCCTCCCGCCTCTCGGACCCAGTAGGGGATCGCACGGTCCGAACTCACCTGGAAGGAGCCTCCGCCCCGGGGACCGCAGGTGCCCACCCGGACCGCGACCCGGAGCCCTCGCGCCGCCCGCTCCCGGGTCAGCCCGCGCGCGCGCCTCGCCGACAGTCCCAGGCCGCCCGGCCGCGCGCTCCCGCCGCCGCCCGCCGCTCGCACCTCTGCCGCGCGCTCCCCACCGCACGCTCACAGGCCGGCCGCGCTCTCGCCGTCCCGCGCTTCCACCCGCGCCGCGCCCTCGCACCCCCGCCCCTCGCTCCCTCCTCCCCCACACGCCGCGCGCTCGCTCCTGCGTGCTGCACCGCCCCGCCGCGCGCTCCCCGCCGGGGCTCAGCCCCCCAAAACACTCAGCGCGCGCCCGGGGCATTTAAAGGGACAGGCCCCCGCGCCGGAGCTGCCCCGCGGCCGCCTCTCGAAGGGGTCCTCGGTCGCCGCGCGAGGTCTGAATTTGGGGACCCTCCCCTCCCCCGGCGCCACCTTCGAGTTACACCCGCCGAGAAGAGCAATAGAGTCTGCGTCTGGAGCTCCGACAGGGTCGTCGTCAGCTTTGAGAGGGCGTGTTACTCGATAGTAACTCCCAAGTACGGACTATTTATTACCCTCGGAGGAGCCATGTAGCGCACACGTTATTTCAGGCAATCCTTAGTACGAGCCCCTGATTTCTGTGCCCCTTTTTGCACCGAGGGAAAACTGAGGTCCAGAGAGGCGAAGAAACTCCTCCCGGGGCTCCTGACCCCATTGCTCGGTGCTATTTTCTTCTCCGTGGCTGTGGAAATAACGACTGAGGTTAATAGCCGGTGGTGGAAGGCTTTCATTAAGTTGTTGAGAGCTAATGTGACCAGTGTTTCCACGGGGCAGCACAGCTCTCGAGAGAGGGAGAAAGCAAGAATTACGGGGCTTTATTAATTGTAGGGTTGGTTGTGCACCCAGCCGGCAGGCATTCTGAAACCCGTGTTCCGAAATGCTGTGTGTGTGTATGTGTGTGTATGTGTGTGTGCGTGTGTGCGCGCGCATCCCCATTTTACAGAAAACGGGGGAAGGAAGTGGCCGCACGGAATGACTGAGTCACGGCGGCGCTCAGGGCCGAGCCCCAATACCTTCGTCCTTAGCTCATTTCTTTGCCCTCCCCAGGAAGACGGACCTGATTAAAGGAGAGACACCTTTTTCACTAATAACACATTGGCCTCAACTAACTCCCTGCATCTTTAATTAATGTTTACAAAGCACTTTAATCTACCCAACATGCTGGTTAATTAGGCAAGTATTATTATCCGCCCCTTTCTGAACCCAATCCAGGAGGGAATCAATACTGTCGGTCCTTAATCCTTGATGAATAATGGGTCTAAGCTTTCTGCTGTTTATTTATTTATTTTTGAACATATTGTGTTAAATACTAATTCATTTAGCATGAATTGGCTTAGTAAAAATTAAATATTAAACACCCGCCAGTGAGAGGTAATACAGGTAACCCTTGTCTTTAAGGATTTCAGATAAAGAAAAAAGACATTTTGTCAAGTGCTTCCCAGAATTCTTTTTTTAAACATTTTTTTAACGTTTATTTATTTTTGAGAGAGAGAGAGAGGCAGCACAAGCGGGTAGGATGGGGGGGGGAGGGGGGCAGAGAGAGAGGGAGACACAGAATCTGAAGTAGGCTCCAGGCTCTGAGCTGTCAGCACAGAGCCCGACGACGTGGGGCTTGAACCCACAAACCGCGAGATCATGACCTGAGCCAAAGTCAGAAGCTAACTTACTGAGCCACCCAGGTGCCCCTTTTTTTCTTTTTATTATTGTGCTTTTTGCTTGGTTAAGTTTTCATGATATGTAAACTTATGTTTGGCTTACTTTTTTAAAGTTTACTTAAAATCTCCGATTTACACATTATCTTTTGTGTAGAAATTAAATTTTACTCTATCTTTTCTTACAGATGAAGAAGAGATAAAAAGGAAGAAGCTGAAGGATGATGGGAGTAGGAAGGAAGAGAAGAAAAGAAGAAGGCAAAAACCCACCAACCGAACACCACTATCACCACCAAAAAAAAGAGGTGGGAAATGAACAGAGATGAAAGTTTCAAGCAGGTGGCTTTGGGGCCATGAGCCCAGCCCCTGGCCAGCACACACCCCAGAGCTTTGTGGGAATTACAAACAGGTGGACCTTCCTCCAGCTGGTGCAGATCTACCCAGGGCCGCCACGTGACTACCTGAGCACAGACCGGCTTCCAGTCCCCGGTGCACCCTTGTCTAGGCACCTCTGTGCCCACGGAATAACACAAACGGACTAAACAACACAATGAGAGGTAAGAAGACAAGAAATAGCTTAGAGGGGTAATTTAAAAAGAGTTATTCATGAAAGTACTTAGATGACGTCAAGGGAGAAAAAAGGAACAAAGAAACATCTGGTAAGTCTTTGTATCTCCTATTGTTATTACTTTAAAAGCCATGGAATTTATAAAATTTTACTTTATATTCACTGGAGTTTTATATGTCTTCTGAGGCTGCTCTTTGTTAAGAGAATCCCGGAAATCCATGACCCCCAAACAGTAGACAAATATTATTATGAACTTTGTGTCATGAAAATTTTTGAGGTAAACTAGAAAAATTAAGCTGAACATACGTTTTTGTTTTATAAAAATAATTACTGTGTAGCGTCCACTTGAGAAACTGCAATATCCGTGATGGCCACTAGAGGGGGCACACACGAAAGAAGAATGGGTAGTAATTTTCATGTTTTTTTTTACTAAAAGAATATAGCATTTTAGAGCTGAAAGAGGAAATCCAGAAGAAATGATTTTACTTTATGCCTCTGCCACTCGGATGTGCAATTTTGAGCTGCTTTTCCTATTTGAGACTCAGCTCCTCATCTGTACAACAAGGCTACTAACACCTACCCTGGGGAAGGCGAAAATAAAATTATTATTAAAATTTTTTTAAATGTTTATTTTTGGGGCGCCTGGGTGGCGCAGTCGGTTGAGCGTCCGACTTCAGCCAGGTCACGATCTCGCGGTCCGTGAGTTCGAGCCCCGCGTCAGGCTCTGGGCTGATGGCTCGGAGCCTGGAGCCTGTTTCCGATTCTGTGTCTCCCTCTCTCTCTGCCCCTCCCCCGTTCATGCTCTGCCTCTCTCTGTCCCAAAAAAAAAAAAAAAAAAAAAAAAAAAAAAAAATTGTTAAAATGTTTATTTTTGAGACAGAGAGTGAGCAATGGAGGTGCAGAGAGAGAGAGACACACACACACAGAATCTGAAGCAGGCTCCAGGCTTTGAGCCGTGAGCACAGAGCCCAATTCAGGGTTCGAACTCACAAACTGTGAGATCATGATCTGAGCCCAAGTGGGGCGTTCAACCAACTTAGCCACCTAGGCACCCTGAAAACAAAATTATTTAAAAAAAAATTTTTTTTAACGTTTATTTATTTTTGAGACAGAAAGAGACATAGCATGAACGGGGGAAAGCCAGAGAGAGGGAGACACAGAATCTGAAGCAGGATGCAGGCTCCGAGCTGTCAGCACAGAGCCCGACACGGGGCTTGAACTCACGGATTGCGAGATCATGACCTGAGCCTAAGTCAGCCACTCAACCGACTGAGCCACCCAGGCGCCCCGAAAACAAAATTATTTTAACGACCTGAATAAACAGCAGATGAGAAGAGTTAAGAAATGGATGGGGCGCCTGGGTGGCGCAGTCGGTTAAGCGTCCGACTTCAGCCAGGTCACGATCTCGCGGTCCGTGAGTTCGAGCCCCGTGTCAGGCTCTGGGCTGATGGCTCGGAGCCTGGAGCCTGTTTCCGATTCTGTGTCTCCCTTTCTCTCTGCCCCTCCCCCGTTCATGCTCTGTCTCTCTCTGTCCCAAAAATAAAAAAAAAAAAAAAAAAAAAAAAAAGAAATGGAGAAAAATATGATAAATTGCACCGTTTTTAATTGAAACATAGTTCAGGACTATAATAATTAAAAGTGTCAATAGAACAGTAACAGATGTTGAGTGATACAAATAATAGAATAGAATCAATAATCCAGAAAAGGATAGTGTTGGTATAGTGTCGACTGTGAGATGTGATGACAGAGTCATCTAAAATAAATTTAAAAAGGACAGATTCTCAATAAACCGGCTTTAGAAAACTAGTAATTTGAAAAAATACTCACTGTAAGCCTTACCTTTCATTATGTGCTAGAACAAATTTCAGCTACATTAAAGAATTTTAAAACTAGGAGGAAATTTAGTCAGATATTTTTGTGATCTCAAGATGAGGGAAGAAAAGAAATGGAAAAATCATAGATGAAATGGCCATTAGACTAGATTGCATAAAAAATTTTAAATCCTGACAACTAAAAATATTGTGAACAAAATTTGGAAAGAAAAAAACTCTATAGAACTATGCATAACAAATCTGACAGTTAATATCATCCTCAATACAAGAATACCCATAAATTGACAAGAAAAGTTAAAAAACTCAATGGGGAAATTACCACAAAAATAGTAATTGATTAGCTCCCTCTCTCTGTATGTATTATATTTTAAAGTGTTTGGACTAGCTAGTAATTGAAAAAGTAAAAATTTTAAATTGTATATAGTATCCCTATTAGAAAATAGTTTTTTAAGTTTTAATATTCAATAATGACAGGGGTGTAGTGAAATGGGAAATTTTATATACTATTAGTGGAAGCATAAATTAATATAACTTTACTGGAAAGCAATTTTATAAAATATTTCCCAGCTTTAAAAATGTTTATACACTTTGATCATATAATTCTGTATCTGTATGGAATTCTATAGAAGTAGTCAGAAACGAGCACAAAGATGTGTGCCTAGGGATATGTACTGCTGTCTCCTTTTTATAACGTCACAAAATTGGAAACAACAAAATATCCAAAATTGGAGAGAAATAAAATATTAATAGCTTTTTAAATTGAGGACTTTTTCTGGGGTGCTGCAGTGGCTCAGCTGGTTAAGCATCTGACTTTGGCTCAGGTCACGATCTCATGGTTTGTGAGTTTGAGCCCCGCATTAGGCTCTGCACTGGCAGCTCAGAGCCTGGAGCCTGCTTCAGATTCTGTGACTCCCTCTCTCTCTACCCCTCCCTCACTCATGCTCTGTCTCTCTCTCCTTCAAAAATAAAATAAACATTAAAAAAGAATTAAAAATAAAAATGAGGAATTTTTTGTGGCTACAAGAAAATATCTATATATTGTTAAGGGGGGAAAGAACATTACAAAATTATATGTAAATTATTTTATCATGGAAATACATTTCCACATACTTGGAAAACGCACGTATGTATGGAAAATTAGAAAGAAATCTGTCGAAATGATGGCAGTTACTGTTTCTGGCTCTGATTACATGATTCTTATTTATGGTTCTGTTTATGTTCCAAATTTTCTGCTATGACTCTATATTACTTTTAGAAATCAACAAAAACTAATAAATATTATATTTCTGTATGAGACAGTAAATGCCAACGTGTATAGCATTGAGCCTGGCTCATATCAAACATTCAGTATATACTTGATGGGGGCGCCTGGGTGGCGCAGTCGGTTAAGCGTCCGACTTCAGCCAGGTCACGATCTCGCGGTCCGTGAGTTCGAGCCCCGCGTCAGGCTCTGGGCTGATGGCTCAGAGCCTGGAGCCTGTTTCTGATTCTGTGTCTCCCTCTCTCTCTGCCCCTCCCCCGTTCATGCTCTGTCTCTCTCTGTCCCAAAAATAAATAAAAAAAATTAAAAAAAATATATATATATATACTTGATGGACAATGAGAGAAAGAGAAGAACGCTGTTATGCTGCCAGGAGACTTCTTAGTGAAGTTTCTTGATTTGAAAGAAGAAATAATTGGGGTGCCTGGCTCAGTCATTAGGCATCTGACTTCAGCTCAGGTCATGATCTCATGGTTCGTGAGTTGGAGCCTCATGTCGGGCTCTGTGCTGACAGCTCAGAGCCTGGAGCCTGCTTTGGATTCTGTGTCTCCCTCTCTCTCTGCCTCTCCCCTGCTCGTTCTCTGTCTCTCTCAAAAATAAATAAACGTTAAAACTTTTTTTTAAATAAAGAAAGAAGAAATCATTTAAAAAGTTAAAAAAGAAATATTTAATCTACTTCTACAGATGAAGAATTTATGACCTGGAGGTTTTTTGGTGGCACATTTAGAGGAAAACTAGAAAAGATGATGGTGGAATGGTTCCATACTTCCTGAAAGCAAGTGGATGAGGTCTGTATTCCCGGGCAGTATTTTGAAGGAGAAACATGTAGAAGAAACAAATATGCAAGAAACAGTAAACAAGTTATTCTTTAAAAAGAAAAATGTAATGTTTATTTTTGAGAGAGAGACAGAACACAAGCATGGGAGAGGGCGAGAGAGAGGGAGACACAGAATCTGAAGCAGGTTCCAGAATCTGAAGCTGTGCTGACAGCTCAGAGCCTGACACTGAGCTCGAACCCACAAACCGTGAGATCATGTCCTGAGTTGAAGTCGGATGCTTAACCGACCGAGCCACTCACACACCCCTAAACAAGTTATGCTTGAAACTTAATGGTAAGCATTCAGAAAGAGAAGCAAGACCCCCCCGAAAGATCCCTGGGGAACAGGAAGTGCTGGTCAGACAGGCTTTAGGACCTGCCAGTGAATGAGGTCCATACAGGGAGACAGGAGGTATGGTGCCCATTCATCCTTCACCCAAATATTCTTTGTGGTCCCAGGTGGCAGGCACTATTATGGGCAAAGTCCAGGAGGTACAATGGTGGACAGCACGCACAACCCCCCTGCCTACCTGGACTTTATGGTCCAGGAGGGCTTGGGGAGACACAGACAAGACTCAGGTGATAAAATGGTTAATCACCAACAGTCTGTTAACCCACAGATAGACTGTAAGTGATTCTGTAAATAAAACCAATAGTGAGATGAATTACATCTCTCCCCAGAGATAAGCCTAAAGCATAATTCGTAGTTAAAATTTGACCAAGTTCAACTTGTTTTGCTTCATGCTGATCTCTGGCTAGTTTTCAGTTTACAGATGGAGTATGCGAGGCCGACAGGGTTTGGAAATGGCTTGTGTCTGAAGAGACTGGGTATGGGGCAGCTGCTGAGGGAAGGACTTTTATTTATTTATTTTTCAAATATATATATATATTTTTTTTTTTTCAAATATATATATATATATTTAAGTTTATTTATTTTGAGAGAGAGAGAGAGAGAGCACAAGCAGGGGAGGGGCAGAGGGAAGGAGAGACAGAATCCCAAGCAGGCTCTGAGCCATCAGCACAGAGCCCAATCTGGGGCTTGAACTCACAAACTGTGAGATCATGAGCTCTGAGCCAAGATCAAGAGTTAGAAGCTCAACTGACTGAGCCACCCAGGTGCCCCCCCCCCCACCTCAGCGAAGGAAAGGAGAGTCTTGGAAGTTTCCTGTGCAAGGTGTCTGTTAACCCTCACCACCTTCCCACCAAACCTTCACTACCTCCTCCATTCCTCCTGAGTGTTTTTGGTGTCAGGAGATTTGAAGACGGGCCAACACCAGCCTCAGGTGAGTGTCGGGTAAGAGCAGGACTCAGTGAGACTCGGTCCTGTTTGTGTCACAGAGCGGGTACCACATTTGGAAGGAGAGAGAGTATAGTAGGTGGAGTACTGTATGTGTGTCGTTTGTTGCCTTTCTGCGAAGTTGAACTTCTGTAAACCCATTTCAGTTGAAATATTTCATTACATCAACAGCTAAGTTTGGAGGTGGACATTTTTCTATACAATTCTGTTGTGAACCAGTAGAACTTCCTGCTTGATCTGACCCTGAACTTGAGCATGTTAATTTCCTGAATTGTGAGTGAGCTCTTTCCTAGTGTTGCAGTCAGAGTCAGGATAAAGGAATCACCCAACCTGATAGGTGGCCACTTGTGGGGCAGCCAAGTCCCAGTCTGGGTCCCAGCTTTACAGATGCAGCGGCTTGATTCCCATCGGGGCCACCTGGGCGTTACCAGGCTCTCAGGCACTGAGTGTCAATTGTATTTCCGAGTTTCAATATTGGTGGAAGGAAGGATAGGGGAAACCTTACTGGCAATCCTTGGATAAACTTAAAAATTATTTTATTTTATTTTATTTTATTTTATTTTATTTTATTTCATTTCATTTCATTTCATTTCATTTTATATATTTTTAGAGAGAGAGTGCAAGGGGGGTAAGGGGTGAGGGGGAGAGAGAAAGAGAGAGAGAGAGAGAGAGAGAGAGAGAGAGAGAGAGAATGAATCCCAAAAATCCCAGCGTGGAGTCTGGTGTAGGATTCGATCCCACAACCCTGGGATCATGACCTGAGCCAAAATCAAGAGTTGGACGGTTAACTGACTGAGCCACCCAGGTGCCCAAGCTTGAAATATTTTATTTCAATTTCTAGATTGTTAAATAGGATAAAAATCACAACAGGAAAAGAAAAGGGAAATCAGACCACACGCTACCATTCGCTGTGAATAATAAAATGTTGTGGGATGTGTTTCCTGTTGTCCTAAAATTAAAACTAAGGACTAACAGTACTTACCACCTCTTACATTCCAAATTCAAGACGTCACCAGCAATTAACCAGGGACTATTTCCTCAGGATTTATTGACAGTCAACAAATGTGAACTGGCCCTGCCACCAACAGCCCCCTCCCCCATTTCCTAACTAAGAAGAGGCTTGAGGGTCCTAAGCTTTGTGGAAATGCAGTTAGTATTCATGTGGGGAGGCTGTTCTCTCCCCCTGCTGGGGAGGAGGGATATATGGCTTTTGTATCCACCCAGGGTAACCTCCCTTCCAATTATCTCCGAGATTAGGGACTTTAGGTCTGCAGAATCCCTTTTGCCACATAATGTGACGTAATCACAGAGGTGACACCCCATTGTGTTTTCAGGTTCCACTGATACTCAAGGGGAGAGTATTATACAAGGATGTGACACCAGGGAGCTGGAGTCTTAGGGGGCGTCCTAGAATTCTGCCTTAGAAGGGGTTCCTCTCATCCCACGGCCAAGCATGGGCCTGAGACAAATCGCTCAGAAAGACCGGAGTTCAGCAAGACGGGGAGCACATTACCCCACGTTACCCTCAGGCCACCAGGAACTGAGTGGGGTAAAGTCATACCAAGCATTTGAGGAGCATGGCACAGAATGTCTTTCCTGCTGAGGTTTGAACACAGATTTGGAAGACTGGTGCCTGCTCCCAGGCTGGAAATTTCACGGGAGTGTAAGGAAGGGGACCTTTTAGTTTCCGGGGCTCTACCTGAAGGAACACAAATTATCTGAGAGGCAGACCCAATAAGCTGCTTTCCAGGGGGCCAATAAGCCAGGCAAATGAGATTGAGGTGGAAGGTTTTAAGTTTTTAAGAAAAAAAAAATTTTTATTGTTGTGAAATATACATGATATAAAATTTATCATTTTAATAATGTTAAATGTATAACTTAGGGGCATTGTTACATTCACAACAACCATCGCCACTTATCTATCTCCAGGACGTTTTCATCTTCCCAAGCCGAAACTTTATCTCCATTAAACACTAACTCCCTATTCTGCCTTCCTCCAGCCTCTGGCAACCACTGTTCTTTCTGTCTATGAATTTGCCTACTTCATATATATGGAGTCATACGCTGTCTTTCTCATCTGGCTTCTTTCACTTAGCATAATGTTTTCAAGTTCATTCACGTTATAACATATATGTTAGAATTTCCTTCCTTCTTAAGGCTGAATAATATTTCACTGAATGGATATACCACATTTTGTTTACTCTTTCATCTGTCAACAGACACTTGGCTTGCTGCTACCTTTTGGCTATTGGGAACAAGGCTGTAGTGAACATGGGTGCACAAGTATCTATTCAAGTATCTGCTTTCGGTGGTTTTGTATATTCACCCAGAAGTGGAATTGCTGAATCATACTGTGATTCTGTGCTTGAATTTTGGAGGAACCGCCATACCGCTTTCCACAACAGTTGCATCATTGTACATTCCCACCAGCAGTGCGTGTAGGAGAGTTCCAATATTTCCTATCTGTTGTTGCTGTTAGTTTTAATAATTAGAACTGAACCTGAAAAACAAACATAGACTGGTTTAATAACCAAAACTGTTAGAGAAGTTATTAAATCTGGCCAATCTGATCCCTGATGTACTGCCAGTCTGTGGGAAATGGCAATTTCACAGAGAACAGCTGGGGGCAGATACTGGCAGCAATAAAACTGATTCATGCTTATGCCCCAACAGGGTGAGACTCTTGAATAAGCTAGTTACAGGAACAAATAAATAGGTAAAAGAGAATTTTTCCCCCTTGGCTTTTTCTTAAAATGCTTGCTAACTTTGCTAATGATTCACATAAGAATATAGCAGGCTAAACATATGTATTGCCTTCATCACTTCACCTCCCATTCATTTCTTTTTTTTCTTTAATGTTTATTTATTTTTGAGAGAGAGAGAGAGCAGGGAAGGGGCAAGAGAGGGGGGACAGAGCATCCCTAGCAGGCTCCACGCTGGCAGCAGAGAGCTCGATGTGGGGCTTGAACTCACAAACCATGAGATTGTGACCTGAGCCAAAGTTGGATGTTTAACTGACCGAACCACCCAGGCGACCCCCCCCCCCGCCCCATTTATTTCTTAAACCCTTATCATCTAGGTTCTAGTCTCACAACTGTTCTGAAGCTGTGTTCTCTTAGGTCCCAACCTGATTTTCAGTCTCTGACAGTTGGGATCATCCATTAAATCTAAGTATTTTTCCCCAAGTTGAATCTTTCAAGCAGAGCAAAGATGCTCTTTGCTCCTTGGGCAAAGACATTCATCAGCCTGACCTCACATATTACTTCTATGACGATGACCTGAAAAATCGCCACCTCTGGGCATTATTCATTCCATTGAACAAGCTGAATGTCTCCTCTGGTTTCCATTGGGAACCTTGTTTTAAACTGTGTGCCAGACATCTCATTCATGAAATTCATTCGTCCATCCATCACCCTCTCTGGTTGTGAAAGGCCAGCCTCTCTCCTTAGATTTCTTGAGCTGGGAGGAGTATAGACACACACAAATCATTCTGCATGATATGGAAACAGGGGTACTCCACTGGCAACTCAGGAAGGAGATTGGGATCCTAAAGGAGGAAATGGAAGGGTCAAGAGAGGCGGGAAGCAGGGAGGGCTAGCTAACAACGTGACAGAAGACCACGGTCTATGGAGAGACACATAAAACATTCCCTTTGTGGGAATGCGGGACTTCAGAAGAACGATGTCTGACAGTAAAGTTGAAGAGTTTGCAAATTGTGTGGCATTCCTGTGCAACTCCTGAACTTCCTAACACTCTTTGGGCTCTTTGGGGGAATGAAGAGGGTCATAGCCCAGGATTTTCCGGAAAGCAAGGAGAAGTAAAATAGAGCTGGGTAATAATCATTTGGAGTCAGAGGACAGCAGATAAATCAATTGCAGTGTGGGTAAGAAAGCAAATCCCCGTGCCCTTAGGTATGTTAGGCAAATATGTGTTCTAAGCTCTGCCATCATCACTACCTAAGTCATTGACTTTGATATTAAGTAAAAGAGTGACCTCAAGAAGTAGGAAGCCATGGAGATTCTTGGATTATATAATATTCATAAATAGGACATCAACCTGTGGCATGAGGTGCCTGTGCTTCATAGATGTGAGAACACTCACGGGGCCAGCTGCATCTGTTTACTGCCATGAAGGGTTCGGCCCTCACCTTTTGGCTTCCTTCTTGGGCTCTAAGCTTCTTTCTTAAGCTCTTTAAGAGGCCTGGTGACCCTCTCATATCTCAGGGGTATAGTAATAATCATGCTGCATATCTTTATATCATTTCACAGTTTACAGAACTCATTCACACACATTTTATTCTCATAATAGTCTTTAGAAGGTGTTATTCTTCCCATTTTACAGGTGAGGAAACTGAGGTTCAAAAAGGGTTCCATGATTCGCTCAAACTCACACATGTAGTAAGTGTCTGAGTGAGTGAGAATTCTGTCTGTTGTGCTCCCCTTACCCCTGGAACTGCCTTCCGAACATGAGTTCTTCTGACTGATTCAAGCACCTCTCTCTATAAAGTTGGTTAAGGGATTTGTGCTTCTGTTGCTGACTATTTTCAAGGTTTCAAATTAGTATTGGGGAAAAGTATGACCTTTATGAGAGTTTAGGGAATAGTTACAAACATTCAAAATGTGGAAATCTCACCTGAAGTATTCATCTGAGTGGAGTCAGCTGAGGAGGTACTAAGAGGGACAAGAAAAACCAGAAGATGCATTTCCCAGCTACAGAAAGGTTGAGAACTGCGTACAAATCCACCAAGAGTTTGATGGAAATATTTGAGCATTTTCCTTAAGGATTTCATAAAGAATTGCTAAATGCTAAATACAAAGCACTGTTTTATACTTATGAGAAGATTCTTAGCTTCCATGTTTCAGGCAAATCTAAAGGAGAGCAATTCTCTGAGTCAAGCTCACCTATGTAAAGTGTCACGTCTTTCCAGGGCAGACTGAAGCCCTGCATCAAAGCAAAAGCCCAGAAACTATAAAGGGATAAGGCTACAGGATTCATGCTACACAGGCTTCATCGTCTTGCCCATCTTCACGTCTTCGTTTGGTTTTACTCAGAAGCCCTTAACCAGACTGGTGGGGGGACAAAAAGGGAGTGTGGGCCATGCAGGTGATAGGGAGAGCTGGCCAGGGCACAGAGTTTGCTTCAGTCTCTGTCTCTCTCAGGAAGGGCAGACGAACCCTTAGGAACTATGCGTTCTGGTGGGAGAAAAATTATTCTCAATGGGGGTATTTAAATATGCACATTTCCAACCAACTATTTGAGGATCGCAGGGCCAGTTGACATATCCAGTAATTCTTCCCTCTCCCTCAGCCATGGTTTCGGTCACCCGCAGTCAAGGTCCAAAGCAGATGACCCTCCTTCTGATGGATGGTCAGAAGGTCACCAGGAGCCTTGTGGTATGTCATTCACCTTGCTTCATCTCATCATGTAGGCATTTGATCATCTCACGTCATCACAAGAAGAGCGAGTACAGCGCGATATGATACATAACTTTTATTATAGTAAAATAATAATTTTCTACTTCAACAATAATAATTGTTCTACTTCATTATTCGTGTTGTTAGTCACTTACTGTGCCTAATTTAGAAGTTAAACCTTATCATAGTTGTGTATATATGGGAAAAAATGCAGTGTATGTGGAGTTGGGTACCATCTCTGATTTCAGGCACCCAATGGGGGGGCTTGGAACGTGTTCCCATGGATTAGGGGCACAACTATACCAACAAGTCCCTAATAGGCTTGAGTTTTGTCTTTCATCAGCTCATTTCCCAAGTTTAGGAAGAAGAGCAAAATTAGGTCATTTAATTTTCATTGACTTTCCCTTCCCCTTCCTCTCCTGGGAAGAGGAACAGACCCGGTAGATTCATAAATTGAATAGTTTAAGCAATTAAAATCTGACTCGAGCTAACTAGGATATACTAGTAAGGAAGGAGTCATCTAATTTAATAAGTGGGAAGACATGATCAAGAATAAGCCATTCTAACTTCCACTCTGTTAAAAAAAAAAAAGTTGTGTTAAGAAATTCCAAGTGTTTGAAACATTTCTAAGAAGGCCAAATGATTTTTTATTTTATCAGTGTATTTATTACAAGGTATCTTTAAGTTGTGAGGGCCTTTGGTGCATTAAGAATGTCCAGGTTGTTGGCACAAAAACAGACACTCAGATCAATGGAACAGAATAGAGAACCCAGAAATAGACCCACAAATGTATGACCAACTAATCTTTGACAAAGCAGGAAAGAATATCCAATGGAATAAAGACAGTCTCTTCAACAAGTGGTTCTGGGAAAACTGGACAGCGACATGCAGAAAAATGAACCTGGACCACTTTCTTACACCAGACACAATAAATAAACTCAAAATGGATTAAAAACCTAAATGTAAGACAGGAAGCCATCAAAATCCTTGAGAAGAAAGCAGGCAAAAACCTCTTTGACCTTGGCTGCAGCAACTCCTTACTCAACACGTCTCCAGAGGCAAGGGAAACAAAAGCAAAAATGAAATATTGGGACCTCATCAACATAAAAAGCTTCTGCACAGCGAAGGAAACAATCAACAAAACTAAAAGGCAACTGACGGAATGGGAGAAGATATTTGCAAACGACATATCAGATAAAGGGTTAGTATCCAAAATCTATAAGGAACTTATCAAACTCAACACCCAAAAACCAAATAATCCAGTGAAGAAATGGGCAAAAGACATGAATAAACACTTCTCCAAAGAAGACATCCAGATGGCCAACCGACACATGAAAAAATGCTCGACATCACTCGTCATCAGGGAAATCCGAACCAAAACCATAATGAGATACCACCTTACACCTATCAGAATGGCTAACAGTAACAACTCGGGCAACAACAGATGTTGGCAAGGATGCAGAGGAAGAGGATCTCTTTTGCATTGTTGGTGGGAATGCAAGCTGGTGCAGCCACTCTGGAAAACAGTATGGAGGTTCCTCAAAAAATTAAAAACAGAACTACCTTATGACCCAGAAATCGCACTACTAGGTATTTATCCAAGGGATACAGGTGTGCTGTTTTTGAAGGGACACATACACCCCCTTGTTTATAGCAGCACTATCAACAATAGCCAAAGTATGGAAAGAGCCCAATGTCCATCGATGGATGAATGGATAAAGAAGATGTGATATATATATATATATACACAATGTAGTATTACTTGGCAATCAAAAAGAATGAAATCTTGCCATTTGCAACTACGTGGATGGAACTAGAGGGTATCATACTAAGCGAAATCAGTCAGAGAAAGACAAATATCATATGACTTCACTCATATGAGGACTTAAAAAATTTTTTTTTAATGTTTATTTATTTTTGAGAGAGAGAGACAGAGCGTGAGTGGGGGAGGGGCAGAGAGACGGAGATACAAAATCTGAAGCAGGCTCCAGGCTCTGAGCTGTCAGCACAGAGCCTGATGTGGGGCTCGAACTCACAAACCGTGAGATCATGACCTGAGCTGAAGCTGGACGCTCAACCGACTGAGCCACCCAGGCGCCCCAAGGAGGACTTTAAGACACAGAACAGATGAATACAAGGGAAGGGAAGCAAAAATAATATAAAAACAGGAAGGGGGACAAAACATAAGAGACCCTAAAATATGGAGAACAAACAGAGGGTTGCTGGAGGGTTTGTGGGAGGGGGGATGAGCTAGATGGGTAAGGGGCGTTAAGGAATCTACTCCTGAAATCACTGTTGCACTATATGCTAACTATCTTGGATGTAAATTAAAAAAAAATAAATTAAATTTAAAAAAAAGACTTCAAATATTCTGCACCTAAAGCCATATTTCTCAACTTTAATATGCATACAAATCACCTGAGAATCTTGTTAAAATAAGGTCCTGATGCATTCTGGAGTAAGGCTTGAGATCCTGCATTTCTAATAAGCTCCTAAGGCATGCCAATGATGCTGTCATAAAGACCACACTTTGAAGAGCAAAGTCTCATAAGGTCCAAGTTTTGGGTGAGGAGGAAGTCCTCTGGTGATTCATATGCATGAGAATCTTTGCCCAAGGTCAAGGGACATTAAAAGAATATCCTTACAAAACACTAGCTACATTTACTCAAGGAATGTTGATGACATGGTCAAGATTTTTTTTTCAATTTAATGTATCTCTAAGCAACTAGACTGTTTTTGGGGCACCTGGGTGGCTCAGTCAGTTGAGCATCTGACTTGACTTAGGTCATGATCTCCCGGTTCTTGGGTTCAAGCCCCACTTCAGGCTCTGTGCTGACAGCTCAGAGCCTGGAGCCTGCTTTGGATTCTCTCTCTCTCTCTCTCTCTCTCTCTCTCTCTCTCTCTCCCCCTCCCTCCCTCCCTCTCCCTCTCGCTCTGTGCCCCTCTCCCACTCATGTTCTGTCTCTCAAAAATAAATGTTAAAAAAAAAAGCCTATGTTGCACACAGGAATGCTTCTTTTGCTTAAGATGAGCTACTTCCGTACCTCTGGCCCTATAGTGGTTTTCATGCCTCTGTCTCAGAATGTTTTTCCAACACTAATTCATTAAGTAGATGATGGAGAAACTGAAGCTCCAAGAGAACCAGAGGAAGGACATGGTTCCTGATCCCCAACCTGTAGCTTTCTTCAAAAAACAAGAAAAACCTTTGCCAATTCAGGGACACTGCCTGACAGGTAGAGTTGCTATAAAAGCAGTGCATTATTATTATTAAAATTTTTTTAATGTGTATTTATGTTTGAGAGAGAGAGAAAGAGAGAGCGAGAGAGAGCACAAGCAGGGGAGGGGCAGACAGAGAGGGAGACACAGAATCTGAAGCGGGCTCCAGGCTCCGAGCTGTCAGCACAGAGCCCGACGCAGGGCTCAACCCCACGAACCATGAGATTATGACCTGAGCTGAAATCAAGAGTTGGACTCTCAACCAACTGAGCCACCCAGGCACCCCTAAAAGCACTGTATTATTAAAACAAGGCTATAAGATGACAGGCTATGATTTTTGGCAAAGTAGATTTCAGATAATTAATTGAAAAAAAAACAAACCATAGGGGCACTTGGGTGGCTCAGTCGGTTAAATGTTCGACTCTTGGTTTCAGCTCGGGGCATGATCTCATGGTTCATGAGTTCAAGCCCCGCATGGGGATCTGCTGACAGATGGAGCCTGCTTGGGATTCTCTCTCTCTCTCTCTCTCTCTCTCTCTCTCTCTCTCTCTCTCTCTC